>NW_028186424.1:1858060-2086305 GCF_003343005.1 Rhea americana | reverse complement strand
GGGGCGGCTCGGGCCGCCGCCGCCAGCCGCTTCCCCTGGGTTTCACCTGGGCTCCAGCCGGTGCTGGGCGTCGGTGGCGGGGGAAGCGGCGGGCTGGCGCCGCCGCCGCACGGCGAGCGCGGCCGGCGCGGGTTTGGGGAGCACCTCTGGGGCCTTCATTCCTCGTCTGAGGAGGGTTTGCAGGGTGAGACCTTTATCTTTCCTTTTTCTTTTATTTTATTTGTTGTGCGGGGTGCTGGCTGTTATTTACATAATATCTCCGCTTCGGAGTGACCTCGTCTCCGATTGGAGGTTTCCTTTCCATTTTCTATGGCAACGCTACAGAGCAAATCACTCCGGGGGTTTGGATGGCAGGAATATCTGGATGTAGTTTTTCATGTAATTTTGGTTTATTGGTTGCCTATTAAGGCTGCGTTGTCTTAATAACCGGTGGAGATTTTGCGAAAAGTTCTTTACCTCAGCCCTTAATGCAGCCATTAGGCCTGTGAGTCGTTGCAGATTTGTAGGATCTCTATGTAAAGAGAGAATGGAGCARACACAGGTTTAACAAGGAAGACCTATTTTTTTGTTAGTTATTTACTAATTATGAGTCAAATACTACTAGCCTGACTGATAATTTACATGTACCTTGCTACCTGTAACTAAATAAGAAAAAAATTCTAAAAAATGATGCTAGCTTAAACAAAAAATTTTTTTTGTTGTTTTTTTTTCTTTTTTTTTCCCCTGGAAAGCATAGCATCACTGGAAGGAAATCCTAGTGGGTTGCATAATGGGGGAGAAAATGAGCCCGGCTTCATTTCAATATCCRCTTTGCTCCCCAAGATCCCTGCAGTGTACTTAGGACCTATCATTTATACACAGTCGTGTCGTTTCTTACATGATTGGTTTCTCTAATAGTAAGCATGATATGCATATGTGGTTATGCAGGAATGGGGTCAGGTAACGCTTATTAGGGTCTGCCGTGTTTTGTGTGTTTCAGATGCCTGTTCCTGTTTTGAATTCCATATGGCTGGGGTGAATATGCTTGTGCTGCTTTTTCAAGGCCTGCTGAAAATAAATGTTTTCTGACTGTAAGACACACTAATTTGTGGTGCACTTAGGCAGGAAGGTTTATGAAGACTTGAATTCTGCTTTTGAGATTGTACTTTTTCTATATTGAAAATATACATGCCTTATACAATAATACTAAAACTAGCCATACAGGAGCTTTAGTATAACCMAGGGTTTAAATCATTTGGTTTTGATCCCTGTTCTCAGTTGCTTGTATTTCTTGGTCTACTGGGCTAATTGTTACTTGCACCTACTATTGTATGAGGGATTTTTTTTCTTTTTTAGGTGAAGGTATTGAGGATGCTAATGTAAAGTTAATACAAATGCTGGAGTTTTAAACAGAAGGACCAAGAATTTTGGATGCATAGGACATACTGTTATTTTTGAAGAGGTGGCTCTCCTTGGTGGTGGAGAGACCAGGTGTTTGGAGAAATGCTCTACAACTTTGAGAAGGAGCACAGCCCCTAGGGCCCCTTTGCTGAAGTGTTAGTGCTCAACTCCACCATGTTTTGTGATTTGAGGGCCGTAAGAGGGTATTGGTAGAGATTTGCCCAATGTATTCTGGTTTTCCTGCATGCAGATAAATCTTTTCTTTCTAGAAATGCTCTAATCAATGCCCACAATCCAATTAAATGTATGTTTCTTTGGTTTCTTAGATTGTTGTTTTAGGAACGCAAGAGTAGAAATACCCTTAAGAGAGTCTATGGGTTGAACCTGAAGCAGAAATGAGTCTTAAAGGGGAAGATACATGCTCCGTTAAAATGTTAATTTTGGTACACAGTGATGAGAGGTTCCTCATCATGCTTTTCTCATGGAGGTCCATCTGTTCAATCCCATTTTTCCCCCTTCTTTTTCCCCCTCTATGGATAGTATATTTGTCTGCTTGCTAATGTACATTGAAGTTTCTCTGCAGCACTATCTTTGTTACAGTTACAGCTTAGCCCAGCTCTTCTATCAGTTTCTGCTTTTAAATGTTATTTGTCAGCATTTAAATGTTTATGGTTATTTTCAGGTATAGATGTCCTTTTCTGTTCAACACTTTAAATAGAATATAGTAGGAAAATAGGAGACAGAGGAGTAGCAAGTATATTAAAGATATGAATGGAACAGGAACATGTTTCTGGACAGCATAAGGACAACTGCAGCTGGCATAAATACATGACAGGGAAGAGAATATATTGAAGATGGTGAAGTTGGATTACATCGGAATAGAGATTGCCCYCATCTAAGATGGAATATGGACACTTATACCATCTTAGATGGTAATTACTGTGTGACTTCTGGTCAGTCTCAATTTATTTARCTTTGAGCAAAGGTTGCTCTACCATCAAGGAAACAAACTGCTGAGTTCTTCCTCATGCTTCTTGACTGTAATCCTCCTGATCTTCTTCCTCTCAAATTTCTTATCTCTGCTCTACTCCGTCTTGAAGAGCCAATATGCAGCCTTAATCGCAGCTTTGCAAGTAGCGTACTGATAAGCACGTTTTAACTTTTTTCTTTAAAAATTAGTACCAAATTTACAACAGTTCCTGATGTATATTGCGTATTTCCATGTTACTCTATGCTACTGAGGAAAATAGAATAGGGTAAATGTCATGCTTTCATAGTTTATTAACATGATGCAATAAAACATCTTGGACAATTTGTGATCTAAACTTTGGCAGGATAGGAAGAGACYATTTGAATTTTTAATAGGAAAAAGTGTTTTTTACTTCTTGGGAGGGCTTCCCTCCATATGCAAATTTTATGACCAATTTTTTTAATGTTGTTTGATTTCTTTTTTTGAAGATGTTCTTAAAAAGCCTATGTATTTATTCTGTGAGGTGGTACTCTATAATCAGTGCAAATTAAGATGGGAGCTATCTATACCGTCAATGTGTGTTGCTTCGTGAACTGCTTACTAGTTCCCTGAACGTAGCCCTGACTGTAGGAGAATCAAGATGTCTCTCATGACACTTGACATTATTCTTTGAGATTTTTTCTGCTCTATTTTTTCTGATTTKCAGTCTACCTTAAAAGTATTTTGCCTATTCTTTGTGTACTACCTTGAAAGTAAGGAAAACATGAGCTGTTTCAGAAAGTACATAATTCTCGTATTTTTCAGTGTAATGTAATTTTGTTGGATAAATGACAGTTGTCCTCAATTTCATTTCTTTTGAAAGATACAAGACATTAGGTCCTGAACTTTTTAGTTGTCCTCATGGTATCTGTTACCTTTTTGTTCAGTACGGAAGTGTCATTAGTGTCACACTGCTCTGTTTTGCAGTTTCACTTTTGGTTTGGTACTCTTGTTAAGCATGTGCTGCAGAAAAAAATGCATGGTTTCATCGGAGTATCCTCAATAAATGATGTCTCTTTTGTTAAAGTAAATGCAGCTGCTTGCCTTCATGTGGGGCACTGTTTGCTTGTCTGATTGCTTTGACTTCAGGTGAGGAGATGCTTTCTTTTTTTACTCATGAATGTAGTATACTCAAGTTTAATCCTAGTGTTCTGTTATCTATTTGTTTTAAGACAAAGTGAGCCAGGTGGCATGTTGGTGTAATTGAAACCTGAAGTATTTTCAAAGCTATTGTTAATAATTATTGTTTGTATGCAGTGCAGTCGTCTTTGGGTTCTTTCACAGTTGCCCTATTTCCTTTCTTTCGTGATCAGAATGAAGAATACTTTATCTTCTAGACCTATTTTTGTAAGACTTTCCAAAATGTCAGTGTCGTGAGGCTGMGGATTTATTTTGTTTTTCTGTTTTTATTTATTTATTTATTTTATCTTGACTTCTATTGCCAGTACCCAGCAAATGATAACTGTTTATTTACTGCACCATAAAGCTTCTGTTAATGCCAAGAAAATGTTCACAAATATTTTTGCATCTCTTCTCACAAGGCTGCCTTTGAACTGCTGAGCAAAGGTACAAGCCTCTTTGTTTTGCTACCAGTTGTCTGAGTAAGCTTTTTCTCCGTCTTTATAAATACCTGTGGCATTTTGATGCACTTGTACCCTGAGTCTAATCAGGTCACGTTTTGGGGGGCAGAGGTTTGACTTTGGAGACGGTGATTCTGTTCCTGTTGGAGTCTCGGAGCTGCAATGAGCGCTGTGATTTTGGAGCACTTTTCTCCTGTTGTCCTTTCTGCCTATCTGGGGTAAACCCTCTGCAGACCCTGTCAGGATGGCAGGAGAGGGCTATGACATGTTGCCTCTCTGAACTATTTGCTTAGAAATAGGAAGTTGGACTCCAAGAACACACTTTTTCTTTCCTCCTCTAGAGGTGGAAAGCAGTATTTTCAGATTGTTTTGATCTAATTTGAGTTATATCTTTCCCTTAGAAGAGATCCTGTCTTAGTCTTTCATTACTGTTAGTGTGAAGCTGGTTAGGTAAAGGCTTTATTAAACTGTACTCATGTTAATTTAGTGTAGAAGATCTTCATTTCTTAAAGAAGAATCCAGCCATTTTTTCCTGCCCTCATCTCTCTTATTTGCTAAAACCATATGAGTGATCTGCAAATGCTTTCTATCCTAGCTTCCCCTGTTGTCGTCTTGTGATGTTTGCTCACTTTAAGAAAGTTCAGAGTGAAAASCTAATTGCACTATGGTAACATAAAATAATTCAGTTGATCAGTGATGGACTTAACTCTCCCCAAGGCAGCCTTCAGCTTCTCCGTGCAGCGTAATCCTTCTAGAAGCTAATCATCCTATTAGCTTTTGCATGAGGCTTTGGTCCCTGCCATGTAGCATGAGGGGGAGGGCTGGTTTGCTGTGTCCCAGACATTTTATGTCTCTTTTGGCAGTTTGGAGTCTTAATAAAGTGGAGAACTCTTACTGAAAACTTGCATTTCATTTGCTGTAGCCTGCCTTCCTGCAGAAGTGAGGCTTGAATGATTCTGCTGTCTCTGTCCCTTATGACTAATTTTTGAATTTATTGGCCAATTTCAACTTCACTTTTAAGAAGAGTTGAAGTCTCAAAGATGATTTTTCTGCTGCAGAATTCAAGATGTCTGTACTAGACTGGGAAGGTTAGATGAGTCTCTTGTGTTTCTGTTTTTGTTTGTTTGTTTGTTTTTGTTTTTCCCAAAGCAGCCTCACATTTGAATGACATTAACTTGTATTCTCTGCGATGAGTTTCCTTGAAGAGTGAATATTTTTGAGAAGCTCTTCTTTTTTTTTCCTAGTACTTCATTATGTCCCGTCATTAATGTTTTCTGGTTTGTTTGTTAGTTTTTAATGAATTACTCTCATACATTACCATGTCTTAAGATTTACTGGGTTCTTCATTTCTTCATTCTAGGAACCAGGAGGCCAGGGCTATTACTACTTGTTACAGTAAAATTCTAAGATTTCCTGTACTCAGCTGTATGCTTTTTGTAGCTAGACTTGTCTTCATGTTAATAGCACATAATCTATTTATCTGTCTTTTCTTGTGGATTTTTTTTTGCTGCTGTCTTTTGTATCAGAAGACCTGAAACACTTTGTTTTTTTTTTTTTCTTTCGCTATTAAACATTTCCCTCTTTTCAAGTTTGCCTCTCCTAAATGGCTTCATGGTTATTACCACACCACAGCGAGGAATGATGGCTACAACCATGGTTAGGTACATCTGAGCTAGATGATTAGTTAGTTAGCTATTAGTAACCTAGCTATTGGGTAACAAAGCAGTGGCTCTAAAATGAGGAGCAACAACTATAAGTGCAGAGAGTTTTTGTGCATGTATGTACAGTCAGAAAGTACTTCATAAATTAACATACAAGTAAACAGGTATGTGCAGACAGTAGCAGGATACAAAGAATTTGATAATAATGCCAGATTATGCCTTAAGAAGGGATGTATTGCAGGTATGTCTGCTTTAAGGTCTAATTACAGTACTTAATGCATTTACTGTCAGGGAACTGAGCAAGGTTAATCCTGAAAAGACAGCAAAAGCAGCATAGGATTTGAGTTATTTACTTTTTCAAAGTTAGAAAATAGTTGTGGACCACTCAAGGCYGATGATCTAAGAGGTCTCCCAGTTTCACTGTAAGGGAAAAATAAATTTTGTGGTTTTATTACAGATTTAGATCTGTAAATCTAAAATCCTGTTCRATGTCAGTAAGAGCCTTAAATACCACTTTTTCCAAGAAAAATAATACCCTAAGGTTATCTTGCTTTATAGGGTCTGGAGTTAGTCAGCTGCAGTACATCTTTATAGCTTCATTGCAGAATAAGATCAAATACAATTAGTACCATTTTTTTGTTTATTTAAAGGCAATTTATGCTCTTGTTTTTGTGTAACAATCGTAGATGATGCAGTAATGATAAAAAGATTATGGTCTGCTGCTTTTTATGGATTGGAATGATGGGATAAATCATGAACTAAGTAAGTGGAACTGTTGTGATGGAGAGAAAGTCCAAAAGCCTCTTTTATCCTATTTTCTAGTTTTGCTTGCAAGGGGGTAAAAAAAAAMCATTCAATCAAAGTCTAGTACTAAAGATCTAGAAATCAAGTTGCTGATACATTCCTGAATTAAAAAAAGGTTCTATGGAAGTGTTTTGATGACATCTTGCGTATTCAAAGTTTCTATACTTACCTGAGAAAAAGAAAGTCTAAATAATAACATCTATTTCTYCCCCAAGGATATTGGAAACTCTAAGGTTTCTAAGGTTTTTCATGTCATTTTTCACTGCATCATAATTATTTATAATTAATTAGCACTAATACTGCATCCTAAAACTTTCAACCTGTCCTCACTCAGTATTAATTATTGGTGTTCTATTGACAAGTATTTAATTGTATTCCCTTCTGTAGAAGGAGCAAAATCAGCAAAATACAGTATAGGCTTGATCTTTCGCGTGTGATGTAGCTAGCCTTTTTTGCATCTCATGAAAAATGCATTAGTGGTCCAGCTGTCCCAYTCATCTGGCACATGGAGTCAGGGAGCTGGATAAAATCCCTCGGTCCTGCACTGCAACGCAGGAATTGCCAGCTTCTTCCTGGGAGCTGSGACCAAATGCATGAACCTGTGGCAACGTGAAACTTAGATCTGCAGTGTAACTGTCCTGCTCTAGTTATTTCAGATTTCAGATATGCTGGATAATCCAAAGCATTGTGTGTATACCAATCTCAAGGAAATTATTTTCTTTGGCGTATAAATAGTCTAGGAGAGGGGAAAATAAGAGGTGTTTTATTCTGAACTGGCTATAGAAGAATATCTTTTCTTGGTCAGTTTTCCTACATAAATAAGTCTGAAGAAGCTCTGTGGAAAGCAGGTAAGTCCATGAATTTTGAGAGAAATGCAGGAGGAGATGATTGGGTTAAAAAAAGTGCTACAGAGAAAATAGGAAAGAGTGGGTGTCTATGTGGGCTGCTTTGTTGAAGGCAAAATGCTACATGTTCTTATTTTGCTGTGCACTTTCCATGATGAGCAATGAATGTTCTGCGCAGTTTAAGCCCTGCCATTCTGTTTTCCTCTGTAAAGTTTTTCACATTAGGAAAGTATTACTGATTTGAGTCTTTGATCTGTCCTTTAGTAAGGAAACTATAAAATGTGAACCTCATTTTTTGAAAGTTTTGGAATTGCACCAACCATTTTTCTTCTGACTTACAAGTGTTGGATGCACCCCGCAGATAATACAAATGTTGTCATGGGTTCTCTCTTGCCCTAGCTGTGACTTCTTAAATAGCAAAAGAAGAACCCTCTTGTTCTGGGTGGTACCGACTGGCTTGACTGTAATCTCGGTTACAGCCTGTGTAAAATGGACCTGTCATCCATACAGCCATCAGTTTTATCGTATGCATTCTGGATTTACGCTGCATGTAAATAAGCTCTTGTCTAGACAGAGAGGTTGACTGCAGTGGTACTTGCACTCATCACGAGTGTGACTGACAGTCTTGCTGCTGTGCACAGGAACAGATRCTATGGCTCTGCGAGTTCCCATTTGAAAAACACCCTTCTTTGTCCACATGAGAACTTTATTGTAGAACAAAATCTAAAAATTGGAGTTGTTTGCAGCATTTATCATGGCTTATGCTGGAAGTAGTTTGACTGATGAAACCTACTCTGAAAAGAGGCTCCGTAAGTGGGTGCCTGTGGGTGGTGTTGAGATTTTTTTAATGGGCAAATGTCACCTTGGGGATACAGTCCGAAGYTTAAGAGATTGAAGAAGTGCACAGGCCTCCCTCGTGGTATAAAATTAACGCARTATGTTAGTGAATGAGAATGAGAACACCTTCTAACCAGGCAGTTCTTGGGTTGTAGTTCTTAGCCCCGTTGAGCCTGCCCGTGAGCATCCCCGTCCCAGTGCGCCGTGTGATCCGTGCCTGGGCAGCCTGGCCTTCACTGGAAGAGCTCAGTTTTGTGGTCAGTTTGCAGTGAGTTCAAGAGCTGAGTCTTTCTAATCTGCGCTGCTTAGAACGTACTTCTCGATGTTTTGTGGATAAACTTGCGCGTCCTGACTTTGTGTTTGGGTTTCTCTGAAGTAGTGTTCCTAATCCACAGAGATATTTTACTTCCAGTTGCCCGTGCTCTCTGCTGTGGCCTCCTCTGTGTGGAGGCAGACTCTGGGCCTGGCGTGGCTGGGGGAATTGCCAGGAGGTGAGCGATGTGTGCAGAAGGCCCTGGCGATGCRCAGCAGTGCTGCGTTTTAGTTCCCAGACCTGCTGCGGGTTCTCCATAGACAGAGTGGCCGGTGCTTTSGGTGCAGGACCAGCAGCGTATACTTGGTGTATCACGTTATCTGTCTTGGGTGACAAGAAATGGTTGTGTGCTTGAGGCAGAAGAATTCATGCGGTGTACGCACGGGAAGTTTTTCTCGGTGCTGGGATATGCCGAGGAGACGGCTCCGGCAGCGGCCACTTACTGCGGTAATGTGAGCGCTGGCTTATCGGGTCTGTGAGCCGCCAGKGCAGCACCGGCAAACCAGTGCTCCTTGGTGCAAGGCTACGATCAGTTGTGTTTACTCCACCAATAGGGGGGAAAARAAAGTAGGCTTTGAGGCTGGGTCTCCTGAATGATGGTGTCAGGAACGTGCGTATTCCTAGAGTTTACCTGTTATGGGAAGCGGGTTAGCAGCACAGAGCAACGATGATCTGTTTTGGAGGCCTTAGCTGATCACAGAGTCATCTTCAAGAATATCAGTGTGGAAATCTTGGAAGATGTTGTGTATTGGGTGCCGTCTCATCCTTTTTGGGGCCAAAGAGGATGCAACTTCCTCTTAATAGCACCAGATTCCTTTTTTTTTTTCATATTTTGAGACCTTTCTCCTTCATTTTTTTGCTGCAGCTTGTGAAACTGTGCTTAGCCTCAAGATTTTGGTGGAAACGGTGTGCAGCATGTGCATTTGGCTGGCTGAAGCATGTGAAACCACTGGAGTGTGATCGTGGCTATTGCTGTCCTCGTTGCAGCTTGTGACACACTGCAAATGTATTGTTCCAGAAGAAAATTCTCACTTTTTTTTTTCCTTTGCACAAGTCACTGTTGCAGTGGTGATAAAGATTTCAGCTATGATGCATGATGTTTGAGATGGGGGGGTTGTGTTGTAAACCTCCTGAAGCAAATTGCAAGCTTGTTTGCAGTATGGGCTTTGACTTGGTATCAGCTTAGGTATCTACTGGTTTACTGTTAGAGGAAGAGAGACTATGACTTTTCCAAGATAGCACATACACTTTTGTTGCCTGTATATTAAATAAAATATCAAGAGCAGAGATGCTTGTAACCTATGAGCTGAAATTTCTAGATAAACCTTCAGTGACGATTAGTAATTTCCCCTATATGGAAAACTATCAAGTAGTGCTGGATCTTTTCCCCCCTCTCCTGCTTTGTCAGACAAATGTTTTTAGTGTGCTCAACTGAGAGGTTATGGTTCCTTGACACCAGAAGTGGTTCCCTTTGGAGCAAGACCCTGCAGTAACTGTAGTTGCACCCACCTGCAATGCTGGCTGCAGAAGCTGGGGTTTGATCCTGTTCCTCTGCTCTCCTGGCTGGTGAGGTCTCTTCTAGGGCCATTTCTGTCCCTTCTGAATCCATTCTAAAACTTACAGCCAGGATCATTCTGCCACAGTAATATCTAGAGTTGTTTGAGATGAGCAGGGTGTTGGAGAAAAGGCCCAAGCTGCGTGGGCTCTTGAAGCCCAAGAAGAACATAGGAAAATGAGCTTGAGGAAATACAGGCTTATAGAGCTGTAAAAGGAGTTGAAGGACTTCCAGCACTTGGTTCTGTTGCCTGAGCTTCAAACCAGTTTGGGTAGTACCTATACGGGTGCTAAAATGAAGGTTTAACCTATAACTCCAGCTGAGCTAGCAAGCTTAGGTTTAAAGCCAGCTCTAGGTCTGAGATTTTTTTCTGAAGGCTTTTAGTAATATTTTTGTGAACAGCTAAGAATAAGCTTGCAGTGTAAGGAATATTGCTCTCAGTCGGACTGTCAGGTTAAAGTAATGTTTTTATTTTGCAATTTACAATTTTAGGCAAATGAATTAAAAATCAAAGCTTCCTTCCTTAAATGGTTTAATTTTTGCACTTTCTCATTTTGTAATGTTGGAGTAGACTGGCAAATGCTGTGGTGTTTGTGTTCAAAGAAGCGTTCAAAGAAATGTAAACAAATAATGTTTTCAGTTTCAAGAAATGAAAATTTTGATGATATTTCTAATAATGTTGGGTTCATGTGGGTCCTAACCTGCAAGGTGCAGCCAGACCTCTACGCTTGCACGATTTTGCATTGGGTATGCCTGCGGTGAAGCTATGCAATACATTACTGCATTGATGCATGCATCACTGCAATTAAAAAAAAAMSAGTCTGCCCACTGGATCAGAATTTGGCTCTGCTTCTGTTCCTGAGTTTGTGAGGGGAATAATAGACTCTGAACAGAGATTTATTTCACTCTTTAATGTCAGAAGAGTCTGACTGTGCATTTGGAGTACTCCGTGGAAGCGTGTCAAGGCGACAAAGCTGTCGGTCCGTTCCTAGTAACGCGGAAAGCCCAGCTCCAAACTGGGGCTTGTTTCGTTACCCTTCTGCCCATCCGCGTGGCGGGGAAGAAAGCAGTCTTTGTCATCCTTCCCCACGAGATACTGAGCCAGCAGGAAAATGCTGTGTTCGCAATGTAAGCTGGGGTTCTTAGCTTTGCATTTTATATCCAATACTGCTAAAACTCATTCTGCTTTAGATGAGTAGAATTTATTCAGATGTTTCCTGTCTCCATACAGTAGTCTGCATTTTATTTTTTACTTAGTTGCTTTGGTAACTSCTCCTCCTCTTCTTTCTCCATAGCATGATTTTTCAGTCTTTTGTTTTCTTTCTCCTTATTCATGAAGCACATAAGCCTTCTGGTTAATTTGCATTTAAGCCTTTTCTGATATCTGTTACTTGCCAGGTTTCCTTTTTACATAGTGGACTCTATGGCTTCTTCCGTGGAGGTTATCTGTCTCTGTAGGATGGAGAATACAGTGAATATGTGCAGACTGAAATGTATCTGCATTTTTGTAATACTTTCATTAATATTCATAAGATTTTAGTGCATTTTATTGATAATGTACTTTAAGACTTTATATTACACAATTTAATAAATGTCTATATCAGTCTCTATCTGTGTGAAGCCAAGAAACCCATTTTTTAATAAGTTTTAACTGCTGCTGAATGCTGAATTCTGTTTGAATTCAATATTGTCTTTCTACTTGAAGGTCATGTGGTGTTGGATGACTTTAAATTTACAGAGAATGTACAATTTTTTTATAAAACGTCTCTGAATTGCATTTACACAAAGAAAAACGACCTTTAAAGTAATCTGCCATGTTTTGTTTTCTTTCTTGTTAATAAGAGGGTATGGATTTTTCTGATTTTTGCTTTTAGTTACATTCTTAGCATCAAGGCTCGCTTCCTTCATTTTATTTGATTTGATTTTGAGCGAGCGTAAGCTTTTTACATTTCTAATTCAAAATATCTTATAAATCATTTGGACTTTCCTCCTGTGTCTTTCACTTCGTTGTACAATATATGATGTACATAAAGCCTTCAGTGAACGGTTCTTGCTGGAGGWTCTGGCCCTTATCACGTAATTCTAGTGGCTGAGTATGGGGCAGAACTCATGTCTCCCTCTCCCTTGGGTTGGGTTGCATTAAAATCAATGTTTCGTGTGAACTGCCAGCCTAATAGCAAAATTACTGATAGGAATGAGCTTCAACATTTTATTTTTTTGATACGCTTGATCACCGTCCTACTTAATTAGTATATTTTCTGTCTTTAATTTGGATGATTGGAAGTAAGAAGGGCTACAAAAGCGTGTTAGAATTGATCTTCCTTTAGTTTTTAATGTTGCTTTTCCACCCTCCCCTAAAACTGCTTTCTGTGTTTTAGAAAGGAGTGGTTTTATCAAAATCGGTATTCAGGGGAAGCTTGCACCTGGAATGGATTGTATAACAAGAGGTGTTTATTTTGTATTCTGATTGCGTAGAAGCAGTGCCTTAATTGCTAGATCAGCTGGTGGAAAAGATAACGGGATTCACCCTTTTCCCATAAGTTCTTGTATTTTTTTTTTCTTTTGCTAAAAAGAGGCCATTATTTGCTTTGTTTTCTTGTCACCATACTTTCTGATTCAAATACTAAAGTAAAATAAATGTAAGCTGTTGTCTTTTAAGGCACATCTTTGTTTTCTTTGTGAAGAGTTAAATTAGTGGCAGAACTTACCGCTGAACTATAGCCTTAGCTTTGCACAGGAATAATTACCGTTTGAAGCCAAGATAGTATGTTTTTGGTCGATTGGCCATGTTCGGCTTTTGGATGCCATGTCCCTGCTTCATCCTCTTACAGCTAATGTTCTCTGATTCCTGAAATGTGCTGGCCTGATGCAGCAACGGAGGCAGACATCCAAGCGCCTGGGAGGAAATAGGCTGATTTGAAATTGCAGCACTCTAAACTGCATTTTTAGTGCTTTTTGTGTGCAGACAGTATTGGTAGACACAGTATAGAGAAAACATCTGCTGATACTGAAAATCCAGACTACTGTTACTCATTACTTTTGCATTATGATCAGTGATCGAATGTTCAAAACAAAAAATGCTGATTGAGACTCAAAGCTAACAACCCTTAAAATGCAGCCAAATGTAGAAACAGCAGGTACTCAAATGTATGATACTATGACAAGTTGCAGTGGCAAATTCTTAATCTTTTTGTTCTGTTTGTAGCTGGGTCACTTGTGATTCCTACCCTTATTTCTTACATTGCAGTTTTACATTTTATCTTAAATAGTACTGTCATCGCTTTTTGCAAGGTGTTTACTGCAGGTGTCCTGGGTCAAAAAACACGCCCTGAAAAGCTTCATCCTTTGCCCTGCTCCATTTTACCACCTGTAGTCTTAATGTGCTGTTTTGTATGTACACCTTTTGTCGCTACAGCTGTTAGTCTCGTAGCATGAAGGAATGAACTGAACTCCTTTCAGAATTTCATTAATGCCACTTTTGATCAGTTGTTGCTGGATGACCACTGCTTACCGGTGATAACAGGCCACGGTGGTAACAGCTCACTTAAAATACAGCTTGAGACCRAAAGCATCTTTCAATGAGTTCTGCATGCAGTCCATTGTCTTGCAGGCAAAAATTATCTGCTGTCAGTGAGAGGACTCTAGTATCAAAGAATCTACAGTTATTTATCTAATTCCTTTGAATAATTATTCCCCTGCTTCAGGASTCTTCTCAATAATGTTGTGACTAGCTATATAGCAAATTTAATGCATGTAAGGATGAACCTTCTTGCATTATAAATATGATATGATTAGGCAGAAGGGTTTTTTTAGATTACTCATTGATAATCAAAATGTTTAACAGGAGTGTTCTTTGTACTGCACAGCAATTTTAACAATGAAATTGTACTCTCATCATTGCATAGACAAAAAAGCAGGGAAATGGCTGGCGGGCGTATCTTGGTTAGGTTGCAGTAACTCATTAGAAACTTCTAAAGCAGGATTACATAAACGGGACCTTATCTTGTCAGGTTCAGTATCRTTCTGTAGTGATCTGATTTATTCACCTTTTTGGTGCTATGATTAAAAACAGAACAACAAAGAAAACATAAATAAAATGCACAGGTGAATCTTTCATGACATTCAGTCAGAGATTTCTGCTGTTCTTTTTGTTGGCATTTATTTTAGATTCAAATTGTTAATAAACTAGTCAGATTGGAATAAACATATATATATAGTTTATATATGTGTGTGTGTGTCTGCAAATACACCCCCCAATCTATTTTTTTCTTTAATCAAGTTTATTAAAAAGTCTTCTTTCTTTTCTTTCTTTTTACATTTTAGGCTATAGTCTTGAAGAATACAGGAGCAGAAATGTTGATAAGACTAGCTATACAAATTTATTGATTAAAATGTATGATTTTTGCATCACAGCTTAGTAACAAAGGGGRAAAAAAAGGAAATGCATTCAAGATAGAGGAATTTTTAAATTCCTTTGGCCTATTCTTGAAAACTGCTAAATTCCCATTAAAATTATGAAGTGAGCTATGGACTTTTAGAAGCAGTGTTCCCTAGGTAACATGTTGAATGTTGTTTTATTTTATGCTACTATCCTATAAATACTTAACTTCTTTTATTGTTATTTATAAGCACCATTTTCTGGGCACGTTATTCATCAGCTTTGGTTGCCATTCAGAAGTTAAACAAACAAACCAGCCTTTTCCCTAATGCAGGAGACTGACACAAAAGTTGCAGCAAGTAGTTCAGGTGAGTTTCAAACAGGTTTGTTTGTGTATGTTTATATATGTTTTTATATATATATACACACACATATATGTATATATTCACATATACACACACATATATGTATATATTCACATATACACACACATATATATGTGTATATATATATACACACTAAAATATATATTTTTTTCCCACAGTGCCTCACTTTGACTTAGCTAAAGCTGACAAGGTTTTTCATATGATGACAGCGTGTGTGATTGTGTATGTTTATATACATATATATATGTATGTATGTATATATGGACCTGTATACATTATTGATTATACACTGTGGTCAGGTAAATTTGAAGGACTCTTGCCAATGTCTCAACTAAGCTTTCTCTTCTTACAAAGCGTCGTTTAGCGGTGCCAACATCTTCCCCTTCTTTCTATTGTACCACAGCTTGCGTGCACTTAGCATAGCATCGCTTTCCATCCATGGACACGTGGGGATGCAACACCAGAGGTCGAGATATGTTCAGTTTCCAGTATGAAGTTAGGGGTGCGTATCCCCATCTGCAGCGGAGCACTCTTTGGCATGCCTAAAAGCCTTAGCTGAAGGCTTGAATTGCATGACCAATGTTCATAATGCCCGGCCAATTTTTTCTTGGATAAACGTGCCCAAGTCTGATAAGATGATGCCGTTGTCCACAAAGCCCATTCCAGTTATAACTTCAAGTCATAGTRGTTAGCTTGCTTTCATAGAAACCTGTGAGTAGGTGGGAAGCTCGMTGCCTCTCCTAGAACACTCTGCTCAGTAAGTTTGCTGCTGTTTTCATAGCAGATTTTGAATGGAGAACTATACACTAAGTTTATGAGGACTTAAAAAAAAAAAAAATCAGCCTCACGCTGTTAATGAAGAGAGAATTATTTATTGAATAAATTATAAAATTTATTTATTGATCTTAAATCTTAATTTTTTTAGAGACTCGAAGCTGTAGAAGTCCCATTTGGTATATKCAGAACAAAAACAATTCTCACTGGATTAGAAATACCTATACCTGTCATTTTATGACAGTCTTTCTAGAGACAAAAGTAAAGCTTCTCTTAGGTCATGCATTAGAAATGCAAAAGGACAGAACAGGAAAAAAAAACACGCAGGCTCCTGAGAAAGGGCTCAGTTCCTATAAATGCAAGTAAAATGATTAAAAGCCAAAACTAAGRCAGAGCAAGACCTGCTTATTTTTAAAAAAATGACTGACTTCATTCCGGTTGAGGTTTTATGTATTTTTTTTTTAACCATATAGTTGCTAGTTTTGCTGTAGAATTAGCAAGTTTTTAGCTTTCAGGAGGCTATCAGTGAATGGCATGTTTGATACCATGTGGGTACCATGCATGTTAGCTTAAATATAMTTTGTAAATTGGTCAGTGTGGTGTTTCTTTCTTTGTATTCTCCCCTTCCCACCATTATTGTGGTTGACTTTGCATATTGCTTAAGAAAAAAAAAATATATCTACGTATACGGGAGGTAGATTGGATGGGAAAAAGTCTATGTATGCACACACATTTATGAAGTATGCATATGAATTATATGTATATACATATATATCTGTATAATATGTAGAAAATATGTATAATAACATATAATATACATGACATGTATATATGAAATATGTTCCATAGACCATATTTTCTCCCAATACTTAAGATTTATAATACATATTTGTAATTAAAAGTGTTTGTAACAATGCAGTAATTAGCATTTTCCCTGTGTTTCTAAAAATCAAATCCTGCCTCTTCTAACTCTTAAATTTTTTCAGGTAATATTCTACAGGCACTTGAATTGAAGTACTGTAGGTACTTCAGTTGCTGTCTCTGTTATAAGCATCGTAGACCAGCACAAGTCACGTGGGACAAACTTTCAAGTGATAAAAGTTTTCATGATACTGAAGAACTTATGTGATGAAGCTGAGATCTTTTGTTTAAAACATTTTTTTTGTAAATAACAATGATACTTTAACTTTTGAAACCAGGTACAGCTTCATTTTAAGGTATTTTCAGTAGAGCTTTCTTAAAGATGGTATCCAAAATCAGAATATTTCTTTTAAAACTTCTAGGGAAAAATGCGGACTTGGTAATTGCAGTGCATTTGATTTCCATTCACTTCAAACTTTTCTAAACTTTACCTGTACCGCAAAAAGCAAAATGAACCTGTAAAGTGAAAAGATTTTCTTTTTGAAACTAAAAGAAACACCTTTTATTCAAAATACCTTTCCTTAATTTTTCTTTTTTAATTATGTTGTCAGGCAAAAAGCATCATTGTGAAAAGTACCTATGAAAAAAATCTCATATTTTTCAAAACTGACTAGTCAGCCAGGAAAATCTTGRCTTTGCTTTGCTTTGTCTCCATAAGACGAAGATCTTTTCTGGTCCTGTCTGAAAATACAACTAATGCTTTCTTTGTTTCTTCTTTAATTAAAGATTTTTGGAATGGGGACTATTCTGTACTACTCGTTCTAGCTTAGTTGTCAAGGCAGTAAATGTGATAATGTCTCCAGTATGTTCTAGCATGTGTTAAAAGTATTGCAGACAGGCARCATATGCCTTAACAAGATGTGGCTTTGCTAGTTTCAGTCTGTCTATCCTTGAGCTCTTTATCTGTTTTAGCTTAGGTAATCTTAAAGACTTTATTTTTTTTTCCTTCACCTGGGCTAGGCTCTTACTGTATTCTAGCAGTTTAGTATTTATCCCTAGATAAAGCCAGCACATTTATATGAAGAGCAGTTCAATTTTTAGCTAGGTTCTCTAAATGTTATTGAAATTCCAAGTAATAAGTTATTGCTAATAACAAATTTCTTTGTCCAAGGTAACTTTGTAATTGTTTGCTTTTCARCTGATACTCCGCAAAATGTATTTAAATTTATGCTTAATACTTTAGTAGATGTTATAGAAATAAGTACTTTAAGAACTGTAGTAATGAAGTTATTTCACACAAATTTTAATCTTAGGAGTGTGTGAAAGAACCTAAATTGCCCTCTGKAGTCAGAGAGGAAGTGAACTTCTGTCTTGCTAACGACATTTTGCAAGTGTCATTTTGTCATTAAAAAAAAAAAAAGTCAGAAGTCACTTTGGTTTTRTATCTTAAATTATTTATGGTACAGGACTTACCAGAAATGTGATGCACTGCCTAGTGATAGAAATACAAAGTCACAAACTTCGTATTTGTTGGGAAGCGTGAGGAGGAGCTGTGAGGGGGTGGTCTGCGCACCCGGCAGCAGCTGTGTTTCTGTCCGGAGCTTCAGTGCCGTCTGTGAGCCGGCACCTCTGGCCGCTGCCGGAGGCAGGATGCAGTGCGAGGTGGGCTCGGACTCTCCGAACTGGTACAGTGGTTCGCGTCCGTGCAGGACCCTGCAATCCTAACGTGCTTAGGAGGCAGCACCTGTAGATCTTCAGTGTGGTCGTTACCCRAACGGATAGTTGATTTAGCAGAGTCAAACAGGAATAACTGAAAGAAATTAAAATGCAGTTGCAATGGAAAGGGAAAGAACAAGCCATGCTAAATAGAAGCAGTCTTTTCTGCTCTACCTGTCTTCAGGTCTTTTTCCTTAAAATAGCTAATTAAGTCTTTTTCGTAAGGAGGTAATCTCAGTGAATATGATCAATGAGTTTTGTCTGCATACACGTAAGGATGACAGTGGACTAGATCCACTTTAACAAGCAGGGCAATATAGTGTCTGTGTGTGTGTCAGTCACTTGGCAGTACTGATTTATTTGCACTTGCATAAGCAGCTGATTGCATTTCTGTTGAATTAACCAGAACAAATGATAGGAATGGTAGCCTGCTGTGACTTCAGAACAGCGGAACTTAAAGGCTTATATTTTGTGATCTTAAACAAAGTTGTAATTCTCACTTCATAATTTTGCCTTCTAAGCTTGCACACAGCCTTACATTACTATCTGGAGCCCAGCTACATTGCTTTTTGTTTACTAAGCTTTTTTTTTTTTTTTTTAAACTGTGAAATATTAGCTTAATTGTGAAGACTGAGGTGTTTTTGCTACCTGGCAGAGTTTGCATCTGACATCTAGCTGACATTGTAGCTTTATGGCTATAAATGTTGCTTGCTTCAGATTAAAACTTTGGAAACTGCTTAAAGAACAGTAAGTGAAAGTAGAGAGATACTTTGTAATAATCCTTTATCTTTGGTTCTAATTTAAGGAGAGATTCTTAGTAAAGAATATTGTATAGAAGCAATATTTCTTTGATGAAGTGTATGTTAAACTTTTCAGTAAGAATACAAAGATAAAAATTCTCATTTTAGGAACAACTATTTGGCATTATTTATATAACACCCTCTTGCTTCARAAAGAAGACTGGCATTTTTCCTGGTAGCTCCCAGCAAGAGTCAAGTCTACAAAAGCCTGTTTCACAAGAAATTTATTGTTAGGCATATTCGGAACAGAAATATTATTAGGCAGTTCTTATAACTTTTGTAAGTAAAACAATTTCCTCTTCCTGCACAGTACTAAAACTTTGCTCATAAACTATATTAAATATTTCATATATTCAAATGCCATCTTCTGTTTCCTGTCCCAAGTTCTCAAATGACAGCTGCCTGTTTGTTAGTTGTTCACAAAAAAGGAAACAATCTCATAGCAAAACTCCCATTAAAATCTTCTTTAGTTTTTATCTTTTTTTGAAGGATATTACATTAGTCAAGTTAATTTTTTTATTTATTTATTTTTTAAAGGGCTATAACAGAGGCAGACCAGGGGCAAGTCTATCATCCTTAGCCCAGCATCTGTCACTTTCTGTCTTTGTTTTATCATATCATATCTTTTTAAAATATCGCTTTAGTTTTCTGTTATTCTGTAAAGGATCTTTCAAATATTGGAAAATTCAATACTTTGTGGTTTTATATACTGTCTAGTGTTCAGRCAAATCAGATAGTTTCTCTTCCTTTAATTGCTCATATTTCTAGGGATCTCTGCAGCAATTCTAATAATGGGCTAAAAGACTGATAGCAATGAGAATTCTGGCTTTGAATGATTTTGAAGACACATTATTTACTGAAGGCACCAATTTTCTGCAAATATAAAGGGAGAAGCATGTGGAGGTTACTAGCGTTTTGAAACGGAGTAGATTAAATGGGCTTAATTCCTTTCTTTGAATAAAAATGATGAATAGAAAACACTACTAACTTTTAGCCCGAAACCTTTTACAAAACCAAAACAATTTCGTTYGCAGTCCTTGGGTCTGTTTGCAGCAAGTCACAAAGTGCAGCCTGCTGGATTTCTCTTCTTTTTTTTACCGCTGTGTCTAATTTTGCACAGCCAGTTAGATCAGTGTATGCATTTAGCTTGCAGACAGCTGAAGAAATGTTCACACCTGTTCGACTGTGTGGTTTTTAAAAATTTAAAAAGGCAGGTGAGCTGCAGGACGTTGAAATCTCGTTAGCGCCTCGCTAGGCAGGGGTGGGTGAGGAAGCTGCGGGTGGGCTTAGCGTGCYGCTCGGGCCGCGGTCTCGCCGAAGCCCTCGGAGGCAGCGCCAGCGCTGTGCCGGCCTTCCCCACCTCCTTCCCTGTCCAGCCGCGGCTTCCTCCGCCAGCCCCTGCTGTCTGCTGGCACCAGCAGCTCCCTGATGGAGATGAGTCGGCTCAGGGAAGCGATCAAGATTACATGTATCGAGAAGGGAAGATAGCTTACGGTTAGCTTGGATCGCTATCCTCTCTGGGCCCGGCACGGCGCGAGGTGGCGGCGGGGTTACTCCTCTCGCCGGGTCGTGCTGGGTTGTGGCGCTCGGGGCGCCCTGGCCTCGGCCGAGCGTGCCGCGGGGCGAGGGCGCGCGTGCGTGCTGGGCGCCTTCCAGCGCGGCCTCCGCCAGCACCGAATGGAAACTTCTCCCGGGACGGCATTTCCTCCGGTTCTCAAAACGCCTGCTTATACGCTGGAAGTCGCTGAGTGCCCGGCTTGCTAACCGCAGGTTTCYGGTGCGCCTGTAGCTCAGCGTTGGCATTTTTCCAAGCTCATCCAGGTTTTTCATTGCTAAGCCGGTTGCCGTGGCCTGTGTTTAACCTCAACTGTGTCTCCAAAAGGGACTAAGTCAGTAGGTGTGCMTGCCAGCGCACGGAGAGGCTGGGTGCCTTAAAAGCATACTTAATGGAATTTTTGTTCAGAAATATAACCAGAGGAAGAGCTAGRGTCCTTTCCTATGGATGCAGAAGTCTTGTGTTTGAATCGGAAGCAATCCTAATTTAAAAAAAGAAAAAAAGAATGCCCGTTTCCTGTTGAAACTAGGTCACTTTGTTTAAAATAATTAAAGATTTATTTGTCCTTAGGGAAGGACCTGGATCTCTAGGCTAATGCTTGGGGCATTCGGTGGGAAGTAATGAATCACGCGTGTCCTAGGCGAGTGCCCCAGTCGTGATGTTTGTATGAACACGCTCTTCCAGCTGCTGCTTAAAAGTAAAACGCCTGCTTCGTTTTTGAAGAAATCAAACTCAAAGGATGRTTTAGGGCTGTGTTAAGTGGAGWTACCCATCTTCGGAAATCTTCATGTTGGAGATGCGTCCTGTTGCCCAGACGAGGTGAACGGTTGCTYGYTCTGTTTTCGTCTGAGGATTGTAGRTGTTTAGGCTTTCCCATTTATTGCGGCGGGAGCTCAAGGGCCCAGTAAAAGGCCATATATTCTGCTCCCCCTTGGTCAGCATCAGAGCCGTGCATTTTGTGCTGCTGCAGTTGCCCAGTGCCTCTGTGGATCTAGCCCCAAATCCTTAACTAAAAATAGCGTAACACAATAGCTAACACATGCTGCAGCCCCCTGCAGTTCAATGCACTACAGTCTCAAATATTTAAAATAACCTTGAAACTTAGTAGCCATATCTCCTTTCTTCCTTCTCCGTGGCAGCTTCTGGGCAGAGTTGGAAACGTTTCTTCTTTCTCCTCTGAAAGTAGTTTAAATGACAGTAACGGGAACGCTGGGAATGCTGATGGCCTGGGCTGTTCATTCACTGGTAGCTGATTTTAACGCTCTGGGCGATTGGATTAGCAGTCACAATTACAGCAAAACAGCATGAATAATATCAAAGAACAGTGAGATATTTAATGGCAGCTTCTTCATGAAGTAKGCCTAATTCATTCACTAATGCCTTGTTCCAAAGGAAGTGTTTTATGTCAACCCTCTTTAGGAAGACAGTCTACTAAGTGGCATTTGGTGATGGCTTTGGCTGCAGTTAAAAATGACTTGATATTGGCTTGGGTCAGGTCAGAATATCATAAGGGTAAAGCAAAGCCAGCAAAATGAACATACGTACAACTGTGGCATCTTCATATGGTAAAAATGAGACCAAATTAAGCCCCAGTGTTGGATAGCTCACTCCTTTGGGAGTGAACCTACTGTGGCTATTTTAGGTAAGCAGTTTGTTGATCCTGATAGGAAGATGCCTTTGCTAAGGACTGCAGCTTCTGAAGTTGTATGACTTGGAGCCACAGCAAGTAAAATAAAGTAGTGTAGCTGTTGCTGGCTATCACTGAGGGATGTCGTTGGTGGCATCGTATGAGCTTGCTTATGACTCTGAATAGTGAAGCACTTAATTTTTGTATTTTTTTTAATTCTATCAAAGTATCAAATATTGCATGTATGTGCTGGAGACATAATCTATTTAGGATTGGAGGGCTTTTTTCTCATTAAACTTTGCCCTCTGTTGTAAGCAGGATTAGTATAAATGATTTCCTAAATAGCCGTTCTTATAGAATAAGTGCATCACTATGGTACTTCTAAGTTTGAACTTCAAAAATATTTTTATTTTGTGTCATCAAATATTGAATTATTTGGCATAATGTCACTGTCTTACTCTGATTTCAGTAATATAAAATTAAATTGCATTATTTAGTGACTGTTATTAGAATAATTCTCTTCTTTCCCCCTCCTGGATAAATCTTGCAGTAGCCAGATAGTATGCAGAGCAGCCAGGCAGTAGATACGGCCGATACTGTGATGTGGTTCTCCTCTAGTCTGGTGCAGGCAACAGAGCATCTCAGGGATATACTTGAAAGCAAAGGCAAAAATTGCAAGTAAATGCCTGCAGCTGCAAGTGCCTTCTGAAATCGGGGCAGCCCTCGTAAACTAGCACCTCTAGTTACACAAGGCTCTCCCAGATACTTTATGTTGCCAGGAAGGCAAAAATTATTCCATTCTTGTCAATATACCACAGCACAGCAAGCTTTCTGTGGGATGATAAACAGTGTATTTTTAATACTATTTGACACAGTTGCATAAAGTCTATTGCTCAAGGAGTGGAAATAATGATTTCTTTGTCTTTTAAAGCACATTGTCATGTAACAGGATTTCACTTAGGCATGAAAGGTTAAATCATGTAACTTCTTACACTATTTGTTTGTTTGGAACATTACTATTTTGGTTCAAAGCTTTTGCCAAAAGGTAAACTTCTTGGCTGCAGATCATGAATATGTTAGTATTCATGCCTTTGTAGAAAATTTTAGTATCTTTCATGTCTAAATACATGCAAGAGAAAATATCTTTTGCTGTTGTGACAATACTCTGTCGGAGTTGTAAACTCTCAGGCCTTATGAACAGATGCGTATTTTAGCTTTCTTTAATAACTGAAGAACACCATACTCTGATGAGATGGATATGGATATAGCAATTAATACAGGAATCTGCTATTACCCAGTACGTTTTATGGCAATGAAGCATTCTAGATAATGGTAGTACTGTTATTTCATAGCACAAAAAAATTGTAGCCACACTTAGAAGGTGACTGCAAAAGGCCAGGGAAATTTTTTCTTCATTTTGAGATTATGGGAAATACATATTTATTGGGATTTCTTAAGCTGTTTCATTTCAAGACATGATTCCCAGTATTAGTCCCTCATGCATACTCATGTCTGTGTACTCAGCAGTTGCTGTAATAACCAAAAATGAAAGAAGGAAACCAGTATCTTGTTCATATGAATACATTGTCTCCTCTTAATGGTTTTTAAGTGTTCCGATCAACTTTGCAGTGCCATTACTTGTATTAGATCTTTTCAAACCTCTTCAGGTTTTAAAGAAATCAACTTATTCTTACAATAAAACTTAAACAAGCCAAATATTCAAAGCAATTCCTAATCTTGGCTGTAGCTGGTTCTGCATAATACCTAGAATCCCATAATAATGACACTATCTTGCATTGTATAACAGGCAAGTTCGTCCCAAACTGAGACTGATTCCAGGAATATATACTTCTACTGGATTGGATCTACTGTCTTTGGATCCTTATTTTCTTTAAAAGAACTTCACTGTTCTTGAAAAGCAACAAGTATCTTTACAACATAATGCTGGTGTGTCTCTTTTCTGATCCTAAGCATCTGTTTTCACCGAGGGCTCTGAGATGCAGGAGAGTTGGTTTGTGTTGATGGGTTTTGATGCAGACCATTGACCACGGTCACCAAGAGCGAAGCAGAGGTCATTCCGTAAAGGAATGAAAGGCAATTTACTATTCTGCCAGAAAGCTCTTTTTGTTTTTAAAGGCATTTCAAAGCAAAAAGCAGCTGTTCCAAGCACATCCAGGAGACATAGCTTTCTCTAAATACATTATCTTTGAAGTGTCCTAATAGTTCAGATACAAACAAGAGAAACTTTGAAATTTCTTGTATTAATTATCTGACTGTCACCATAGTATTTTGCTGACAGATTTCTAAGCTTGTTTGTCACCTTGCGGATCAGATATCCAAATCTAAAGTTGATAATTCCTAGAAATGTGGAAGGGCTTGTGATTTCTTTCTTAAATAGTGCTGTAGATTAAATAAAGTCTACTTCTGTTTGAAACCAGCAAATCCTAGCTGCTCAGCATTTCCTTGGTGAATCACTAGGGTTCTACAGTGGCACTTACTTTTTAACAAAATGCAATTGCAGAGATTGACAACAAAACTCTTGGCATTCTCGATGGGACCATGGGGTTAATTATGTGGTTTTGTTCCTCACCTTCTTTCACGACCACATTTCCCTGGGCTTTCACTCACATTGGAAATACCTGGAGGGAATGTCGCCTCCTGCCTCCCTGCACCCATGCGTCCTTCCTTTTTTACCTCCGTGCTCCCGAGTCGCTGAGTGCCTGTGGACACACGTGTGGGTGCTCACAATTATTCAAACAGTAATCTATATACTGTCCAGAGGCAGCAATTTATCTGAAAAAAAATAGTGTCTCCATTAGTCTCTCTCCACTATTCTGGTGGTGTGCCTCTGTAGTAAAACTGCAAGTTTAAATAAGAAAAATCATTGTGAATCAAGTGTCTGCTTTTTAAATATAATTTTCTGTAGGAATCAGTTACTTTCCATAATTACCACTAGCATTTTGAATTACAAACCAGTCAGTTTTTGCTTCCTTTAAAAACTTAGTTACAAAGTATTTCTAAAAAAAAAAAAAAGAAAAAAAAAAGGAAATCACTTTACAGAAATGCTCCATTGTAATTATGCCATATTACCATTTAATTTTTTTTTTATAACAGCCAAGATTGTTCTTAGGAACACTTACCTTTTTATCCTGCACTTTAAAAACATTATTGTGGATGGTTTCTTATAGGAATACTGCTGAAGACTTTTTTTTTGGGTGGAGGGCTGTGTAATTTATAGGATGCAGCAGTAGTCTGCTCTGTGCCTCTGAAAACTTGTGTGTGGTGGTGAGTTATCATAAAAATATATGTATTTTTGTAATATTAACTGAGATATTGATGTAATTTTACATTTGCAGTATCATAGTTGATTTCTGAGAGGGTCAGGAAAGACTAGATGGACACGGTGATGCTAATAGTGCCCCCTCCCCCCCCGCCCCAGCCTCAGATGTAAGTGTTCAGTACCAGAACAATTCTAAGCATTGAATAAATATTACTGTTATTTTCAGAGCTGAGATGACTCTCCAGATCTTTATGGATGTTGAGAAAGATTCAGAAAAGCTTTTGTACTCATTAACATGTAGAGACATTTGCTATAGTTTGGCCATCAAGACCTAATATCATGAAGAAATATCATCTTTATAGCATTGGAAAGAAAAAAAGAAAACAAACCCCTTCTAATGAATTAAGAAGAATTAAGTAGTCAGAAGTGACTAGGCATCAAATGGCTAAAACTCTGTCTCCCTGAATAAGTTAGTTAGTTATCCCTAGTGACAGGGGTACTTTACATGCAAAAAAGTCATAAAACATTTTGTCAGTAATAGCACCCATAACTCAACAACTCTGCATATAGGACGGATATTGGGAAAGTAAGAATAGGTCTACACATTTAATAAAAGAAGTGGAGATAATAATTAAAGTGTTCTAATATATTTAAACAGAATCCACTTCTGTGGATGAGTAGTGCAAAAATTTTGTTGAAGGTTGGCTTCTGGTGTAAAGTACAACTCCTGGAGAGTTGTGATATGAACGCGAGCACAGGCTGCAAGAGACTACAGGGAAGGTCTTAAGAGTGTGGGTTGATTTTACTGTGATTCTATAAACGGTTAAAGCTAATTAAAACTGAATYCACCATGTAAGGAGGCAACCTGCCAATGCAAAACCAGGCTGCAAATTATCTCATTAGCCAAAATCATCAGCAACTGTCCTGCCACATTTTGAGCWTGGTGATTTTTTTTTAATTAAGCAAAATTAACCCCTTTGATTATTGTAGCTTCTCTCTCTAGAAGTTATCTGTCTCTCCTTAGTTAGGAAGTTCCTTAGCTTCACTAGCACTGTCTAGAAAACAAATACCTCCCCCTACCAATAAATAAATAAACATCCCTCCCCACCGAAAAACTCTGTGCTTCCCCCCTTCATTTTTCAAAGGGAGCCCTATTGGGGAATTGCATGGAAATCCAAGAATCCAAGTGCATCTTGAATTGAAGAAAATCCACTTGCTCAACAGGTAMGGTCCTCAGCATCAGCAGATAATTTCTCAAACTATAGGATGGATCTTCAGATACTATTTGCATGTTTGAAACATCAAAATAGCTTCTATAGATCAGGTCCATGGTTAATTTACATAAGACTTTATACATTTAGAGAATATTTTTATTCCTATATACATAGGCACACACTCATAGAGAGAAAGAATGACAATAAATTATTGTTATTATTAGCCTCTTTTCCTTCTCTAAATGGGATGGAGGTTAGTTGTTACGGTTGGCAGCAAGCTAGGGAGAGCAGGAGGCAAAGTTGTGTGTTGTATATATAAGGGGAAAAAGAAACTACTCGGCGAAAACATATCAGGTTTTGTTATTGGCTCCTACTGGAAAAGGAAGCTATAGGATTTAATAAACAAGGTAACTTTCGTATTTCTACAGGAACTTTGGGTTGGGATAGGTATATAGGATACATTCTGTTGTGATATGCAGGTCTATGGGCCTTTTTTTTTGTCAAAGGCTAGGATTATTATTTTTATTTGCATTGTGTGAAGTGAAAGTACCAAATACTTTGTTCTTTAGAGTATTTATGACCTGCATTATCCTTCAGCCATACAGTCTTAATGCTCTAAATTGAACATCCTACAGTAAAAACTCCTACCTGTTTGCACGAAACTGCAGATACAGTCATTCATTTTCCTGCAAATGAGGAATGCAATATGTATTTCTCTTGTTTAGGAGAAGGTTTTATCTATCTAAAACTCCTTTGAAAATGGAAGATATTGCCTTGCCCTGCTACTTAGCAATGTTATGACTATTTTATGTCCTATTTACAGCCCTGTGGGGAATATTGTAATCTAACTCTCTCTTCCTACAGCCAGTTTCAGTTTCTGCAGCCAGTCTATTTCAGTTGATTTGCAACTGAAATAGAAAAGTCAGACACACTTTTCAATTTTGCTGGATGTGAGGATGAAAGCTCAGAATACTACTGCAGATCTGGGTGAAACCTGTGGCTTAAATATGGTGCAGGGAATGTATGCTGATGCATCACCTTGCCTGGAGACCCCAGGTACCATCAAACACTGGCTAGGAGTGTGGCAGCTCCGGCAGGATTGCCAGGAGGAGACGTGACCCTTTCTCCTTCCTCACCTTTCTAATAGATAGTCTTATGCTCCTGCCTTCCCTCTSTCCCATGCCGGTATCCAGCTGTGCTCCATCTCCTGTGTGCTCCTTGCTCTYGGCTGTTTCATTAGCTCCTTGTGCTCTTGCTTGGATGCTGTTGCCCATCAGTGTAGTAAGTACGCTGAGCAGACCTGGGAGCTGCTGGCCAGCCAAAGATAACTGCTGGATGCAGAAGTGCTTGCCGCAGGATTTCCATGTGTTGGGAGCTGAGGAGGGAGGCTGCTGTTAGGAGGAGTGCTGTCGGTAAGTCTGTAACAGTTTGGGAGATTGTGCCCTAGAGTACCACTGCATGTTCAGGAGTCTTTTAAATAGTGGGAGATACAAGTCCTGCAYGTTACTGTATCCTGAACTTAAGATAAAGCTTAAACAGATAGCAGAGATGCTTCCAGGCCTAATTAGTGTTGATGGAAGTTGTGTACGAATAAGAACAGACTGTTTTTTTTAAGCAACACTGCAAAAAAAGTAAACAAGAATCAGTGATGCTGTTGAAGATGCAGCTAAACTGTTCTAYAAAAAAGTAACATGATCTAATGGTATGCCAGCTGATGAGTTGAAAATCTAAGTAATTTGTGTTATAGTCTGTATCCTACAGTCCTGCTCTGTAAACATAATAAAACCTTTATTATTAATTGAACTAAACTGAAGGAGATGGAAGGGACTAAGCCAAAGAAGAGCTCTGAGTTTAGGATTATTTTGCTATAAAAGTGGTTTGTGAACTACAGTGCATGTGCACTTTTGAGGAAGAGTTATACTACTCCACTCCAATGTATACTTTAAGATTTTCCTTTAGCCCCCAAAGAATATATAGTTATTGGATAAGTTTGTCCTTAACATTGAAAAAAAAATTTTGTTGGAATGCAGTGCACCAAAATTTTTTTTTAAAAAAGTCAACACAGTGTCTTCTGACGAAGATAGTGCCTTTTCACTCTAATGCAGTTTTTACTGTAGAGTCTAATGGAACACTAAGAGAGAAAAGTTGAGGCAATGAAGAAATTGGTGCCCTACCTGAAGCACAAGTAGGACTCTCATAGTAAGATTACTAACAGTTGTTGCTGATAAAATTTAAAAGGATTGTCCTAGTTTATTTCTGCCTCAGCTCAGATGTGCAATGTTGGGCCGGTCTCTTAATCTTTTTGCTTTGGTTCCCACTTAGAGGATATGAACAATTTCTTCTTTCATCTYTATTTTTTTGTAAAACCTTTTGGGAGAAGATAGGAAAAACCTTCTCAGAGCTTTTCTCTCTTCCTTTCTTCTTCTTGGGAAACATTGAGCTGTTAGGGCTCAGGATTTCAAGGGGAATAGAGGGACTGAACCTATGAGGCAGTGATTTTCTGCAGGATTCTTTCTTTCAATTTTAGGGAAAAAATCCATTACAAATTACTGTTAGACAAATCACCTAAATACTTAAGTTTCTGCCTTTCTGTTGTGCAGCACATGTACATGTCTAATTGCTTRTTAGAGAGTTAAATGTATGAGGCTGTTTAGAATAGAAAGTGCTGCTAGACTTCCTTCTGGCCTTGCTGAGAAGTGAAGTCAAAAGGGGGTGTGTGTGTGTGGTTTTTCATGTTTTTTTTTCTTTGCTTTTGTTTTTATCTTCAGCTTTGTCAGGATAAATCCAGCTTTGACCTTCTCCCTTTTAACTATTCTTTCTGTGAAGCTGTAGTGTGGTTGATACGGGCTAGTATGARCCACCGTACTGGCACTTCCTTCTGTTGATAAAGGATGTAAGTGTCCTTGTGTAGATCACAAGGATGGAAACAGCTGAACGTACCCTACTTAAATATAAACTTCGATGTTTCCTTTTTGAGTATGGAGAATCGACTTTTATGTAAAGTAAACATGCGCGTGATAGAACCTATAGACTATTTTCYAGCTACAGATTTCATGTGATTGATATCAATTCAGTAAGTTTTGGGGAAAGAAAATGAGGCCTAGAATATCAGGTWACTGTTCTTTTAATAAATCTGAGTGTATGTTGTCAACTGGAGTTCACGTTAACGTTACAGACGTTTTCACCTATTGACTCTAAGTCAATAGGTGAGAAACAAGCTGAGCCAGGAAGAAAGCCTGCAAGACAGCAGCACATAGTAGTAGGCTGAGACAGTGTCATGCGGAAGGTATTTTGGCATAATAATCTCCTAAAACTTCTTGTTTGTGTTGAAAGGAGAGAAATTGCAGGTCATCTATTGCCTTGAATACCACTAACCTGTCCAGTGACAGAATGATGTTCTCTGTTTCATAAAGTTGTGTTTTGCACTAAAGTATATCTTAATATTTTGATTCATCAGGTTACACTTAAGGATATGTTATCTGAAGAATGTTGTCTATAAATATTTCTACTCGGTCATTTCTTTTTTTCTTAAAGATGTCTACATATGGTTAGCATCTGAAACACAGACTTCCCTAGATCTTGTATTTTGTTTCGTTACCTAGTAGCTTTGTGTATGTTCACTGTTACTTAAAACAGAATTTCTGCTAATAGTTACTGCCATAAAGCAGTTGTGTGATATTATTTGACAGACACAAGTTAGCTAGCTGGTCGATAATGGAACAAGGATATGGAATTACGATCGTCTTCCGTGGAGCATTACTGCAATAATGGAAGCTCTGGAGTGTGTCTGTCATTCATATATCATTTCCACATCTTATAGTTTGTTGTTGCCTCTTGAAAATAAGCAAAAGTATTTCTACCATACAAAATACCGGCTGTTGTATTTTCTGTAATACTTGGTGCTGTGTGTTGTGGCTTCAAAGGGGTGTGCACGGCAAGTCTTTGTGCCACCAACTGTGTGCAACCAACTAGAAAAACAAGACTTCACCAGTCACCTGTACAACCAACTGGAAGTACACAGGATGCCAGCTGATCTGGAACCCAGGGCACTGGTGAACCATCAGAAAGGGCAGGCCGGTTTCTGATTACGAGGAAAAAGCTGGTGTAAAGTGGTGAGGAGAGGGGAGTCGAAGCCAGGGAACTCATTTCAATAGCTTGTAAGGCAGAATTGCTGATAAAAGTGAAATATATCTGTCTTGTATGTATTGTAGGGTAGTATAAAAATTGTCTATATAGGAACATACCCTTTTGGATGAAAGGGGATGGGATCAATGGCAATTTTAGTGCTTCTAAATATTAAGGTATGAGAATCAGTGCTTATCTGTTTTCATAGAGTCATAGAATCAGTAAGGTTGGAAGGGACCTCTGGAGATCATCTAGTCCAACCTCCCTGCTCAGCAGGGTCACCTACAGCATGGTAGATGGGGTTGCATCCAGGCGGGCCTTGAAGATCTCCAGAGAAGGAGACTCCACAGCCTCTCTGGGCAACCTGTTCCAGTGCTCCGTCACTCTCACAGGGAAGAAATTCCCCCTCTCGGTCAGGCRGAACTTCCTGTGCTTCAAYTTCTGCCCRTTGCCTCYTGTCCTGTCACAHGGGACAACTGAAAAGAGTTTGTCCCCGTCCCCTTGACACCCTCCCTTCAGATACTTCATTCCGCCCCCACCCCCCCCATCAGCTCTGTCAATGTTGGTTTTAAACCTTGAGGAATACTCAGAAAGCTGATCAACAACTCTTCAGAGAGSACAGCACATGTTAAATGTCATGGAGTAAGAAATCGTGACATGTGTCAGTTATGAATTTTCCTGAGCCTTCATTAAGAGGTAGTTCCAGTAATGCTGAGGGAAAGCCATCAAGTTATGAATGAAAAAAATGAAGTATATCAAACAGGACTTGTTTTTCCTACAGCTTTAGGAAATCTGTTGTATAAATTACTATCACATTGCCTTCTCTTTTCTGTTGTCTTTTTTTGTATATATTGCAACATGACCCCTTGGTAATACAGGGTGAAGACTGTAACCAGTCTTTAGGCAGTTATTTCATTCTTCTTCTTCCCAAACTGTGCTTTAATGTCCATTATTCATTTCTGAAACTGGGAATAAGCTGTTCTCATCCAATAAAAAAAMTGAATAAGGGCTGCATAGAAACATAGTGGCATCATGTTTTTTCAAGTAATACTCACTCTTAAGAGGRTAATTATGTCAACTTAAGATAAAATACTTATAAGAGAAGTAGTTCAAAAAAAAAAGGGGGGGGCTGTGGCTAATTTCTGTGCATCATTCAGTAATTTGTAGCTATTTCAAATGAGCAGGGTTTATGGAAACCATGACATGAAAGTAAAGTTTTTGTTTGTTTTAGGAAGTCAAGCACTGGCATGTCAGTAGGTAAACAACTAGTAGTTTATTCTAGTAATATTCGCTCTAATGCATGGTTCCACAGCCCARTAGACCATCTCAGATAATGACCAGGACTATAATGTTTCAGAGAAAGAGTGAAGAAACCTCTGTGTAGCAAATATGGGATAATCCATGTTTTAAGTACAGGTCCCATCCTAATCTAGAGCTGACCAGTTCTTATGTAATGTAATATTCAAGGAGGAGTTAGAGTGTGTCAGACCAAAATTATATCTTGCACAATATTTAGTCTCCAAAAGCATCTGTGAGCAGATATCTGGGCAAGAGTAAAACTAGGGCAAGAATATGTCATATTTCTCACTTGCTCTCCCATCCTCCAACTATTTGCAGCTAAGTGATTTTCTGTGCAGAACATAGTTTCTGTACGCTTAGCAACTGTCATTGCATTTTTTTTCCCCCGTAAACATGTCTCTTCTCCCACATCAACCTGTCCAAGTTTCTGGGGTCCGCAGGTCCTTTCAGTATGGATTTCCATTSCGTTACTCCCTGTAGCTGGAAGAGCTGCCTCCTTTTGTTTGTCCTAGATCTGTATCTACTACACTGTGGTACTGGAAGAGAGAGAACAGTTGATTCCCTACCATCATCTTGATGTTATTCATGGTGTGGTAGCTCTTCTCCTAGCTTGGCYCTTATCTAAATGGAAGGGTTATACAAGCCTTGATTGTTCCTTGCACACGAGCTGTCCCATACTTCTATTCATATCTTTTGCTTCACTCTATGGAGTGATTTAGAAAAATGCACACAAAACAAAAGTCTGATTCTCTTACATACAGTAAAGTTTACTGAGGCTTATATTTAATAAGAATTCTTCACATGCTCTAATGCTCATGTCTGGGCAAGCAGCTGGATTACAGCTGGATTGACCAGGCTACTACTACGACGTTTCTCTGATTTTGCTAGTTTTGTTTAGATAGTTTTGAATAGATGAGTCTTGATAAATGTCTTTAATCTGGTTCATCTGTTAAGACAGAGAAATCTAGGGGCTGTTGCTTGTGTACTTTCAGTGAATATTCATCTTATCTTTCTATCCTTACCTTCTGTTTATGAGTAAGCTTAACACAATAAGACTTCCACTCATCTCTGGAGGGGCTATATATATGTGTGTGTGTGTATATATATGTGTGTGTGTGTGTGTATATATATATATATATATATATATATATATATGAATATATATAAAACAAGGAAGGATTAAAAATTGTTCCTACTATAAAAATGTACTTAACATTAACTGTATATTATTTGTTTTTATTTCTGCTATTTATTTTAGCTTTTGTGTTCATAGTGAAGGTGTGTGTGTGTGTATTTTTGTTTCTTCTTCTGAGAAGCTGTGGCTCTGACAAGCTTGAATAATTGCAGAGAAGTCAGTAGAATACTGATAAATTATTTATTGTGTAATGAATGATGCTTAAAAGGAGATTGTCCGTATTGTCCTTGAGCACATGGAGAAAAATCACTGCTGGTACTTGTGCAGATAGGTACCATTGTTTCAGATTTTAGTTGATAAGACAGATGTTTTGGGGGTGGGACTGCATGTTGATGTGGAACACATCTGGAGCGATCGTTTCAGTTGAGTGTTTCTCCTTGCTGTGGCATTTTCTCTGTCTGCTAGTATTTGCARTGTTCACTATTCATGAGCTGTAGTATATATGTGTAAGAGTGTAGAAGAATTTTCCCCACTTCCTTTTTTTCATAGGAGCTTTTCTGAACCAGGGACCAGGTACTTCATTTAACGCTTCGTTTGTGTTTGGCTGTGTACTGCTCAGATGAAGGACTGGGCAAAACTTCCTGACCCCATCTGGCCAAAGACCTATAACTAGTGCTTTTGTAGCCATAAAGCTGTAGCAGATMTGCTACATTTGGTTTTGTTAAAACGTTTACAGTACATTTCTGAAGTGTGTGAAAACATGTATGGCTACCTATGTGTGCAAGAAGGCTTTTTTTTTTTTAATTTTTATTTTTTTATATTTTTTATTGGCTTTGCTTTCCTCTCTCCTGATTCTTATTTGACTTCTTGGAAGTGACTGAAATCATTTAGTGATGTAAAATGGAAAGAGAATGAGATCAAATATAATTATGGAAAATGTCACTGAAATAAAGTGTTTTTTACTTGGAATATGGACAATTTACACTCAGCTGTAAATCCCTGAAACCTTGCAGTTTGCAGTGTATAGTAGATTAATAGGGTGAACAGGTAAGGAAAAATGTGTTAATCGTCCAGGGGGGTATGTTATAGAAAATCACTAGAGGTAACAGAGCTTTCACGGTTTTTAAAAGGCAAGAGTGAATACCACAGGTTTTGATGGAAAAACATAATTCTGCTGTTAGAAGTGCATTAGTTAAACTTGGTAGTATTTTCTGTATACCAGAAATGTTGCTTCTTAATAAAGAAACTTTTATAAGCCGAAAAACTTGTGATAAATATCAGGAGAAGCTTGAGCAGCCTAGAATACACTGCGCAGAGCAGTTGTGCATATTAGTGAGAGAATGAACTGGAACGAGTTGCCTGGTGCAGCTGTGCAGCCTCCATCCTCAGAGGTTTTCAAGGCAGAATAAGGCTCTGAGCAGGCAGAATAAGGCTCACCCTGCTCAGGCAGGAGGTTGAACTAGAGCCCTCCRGAGTTCCCTTCCAGCCTGAATTATCAGTAGGCCTGGATAACCGGGAATCCTCTCCAACAGGGTTGCACAGTGCAGCAGTCACTGTGCTGTTCAAGACCTTGAACACTGGTGCTATTAAAAAAAAAATCATTTTAATCATTAAGCTAGTCCCATAATAACTATTTTAAGACTATTCTGTCTTCTTTCCCAGCCAAATCCTCACATTGAAATATCCAGTTGACTAAAACCTGATTCGCTCGGACAGAGACAAGGGAATATCAGAATGAGGAGTTTACCCCAGGAGTAATTTTCCAGATCTGCCTGCTTCAAATGACTTGTCATGATAGGAGTAGTAATATCTAAACAAAAAATACTAAAAAGCTGGCTCACAGTATTGGGATAATGTACACTATATTGTTAAATTCAGTGGAAAAATAGTATTTTGGGTGGATGGGCCTGTGAAAGGAAAGCGAAGCCCAGTGACTTAAGAAGAAAAAGTGCATCTGTTAAGTCTGTTCTGTCAACATGTTGGTTCCATCTAACTTCTGACTACTGGTACAGACTACTGTTAACAGCAGCCTCTTGGTTGCCAGTTATGAAATCTGAGTTGATTATCTGTCACTTTAGGAAGGCTGAGTCTTGCCAGAGTCCCTGCAGAAGAAGCATCTGCACTAATCCTAGCACCTGCTGGTGCCATCGTGTTAGAGCCAGGCATCCTGCCAGAAAAACGAGAGTCCAAAAATGTGCAAAAGCGATCTGGGGCTTGCTTGTCTGATGACTTACTCAGTGATTTCTTAAAAACCTCCCAAAACCATTTGCGTGTGATTTAAGTTTGGGGTGTCACGGACAGCTGTTTTCAGAATGTATTGAGTTTACTGCTGCTTTGTGCCATCTGTCCGTCCACGCTGCTTGCCACTTGATTTGCAGCTCCTCAAATCATAAATGACCAGTTCTTGATTGTTCAGGAGTTCTGTTATTTATACGTTAATATACTTTACAAGAGCATATTATGCAAGGATAGAAAACAGTGGTTTTTTTCCCCCCTCATCTGCCCATCATTTCAGGGAGTAAATTTAAATTATGACTTCAAATTTAGTGTTCTATAAATCTGAGAAACATAATCACATTCTTCATGTTCTTCATAATTCTTGATGAATATGAGTTTTTAATCAGGAATTTATTAGAAACAGCCCATTAAAATATAAAGATTTTTGGTTGGGTGCCATTCATTTATAAACTAGTCTGTTCAAAGTCTTTGAGGAGTAAGTGTGAGGATTCCTGGATGATTTCTCTTCTTAAATAGACCAAGCTCTTATATGCAGTACTGTGTATGAAGCGCACACAAAAGTACTGCCACAATGGTGATTGATAATGCAAGTGCAGTGACCATTAGATTATTGCCCTTTGAAAATGCCTCGAGACTCCTGTGCACAGCAAAGTTATCTTGGCTTGGTATTTAAATGACCCTTAAATCAGTGAGGAGGCGTTTGTAAAATAGTCCTACAGAACTGAATGAATTGTAAAAATATATTTATCTATTCATGCACTCCGGTAGAAATCTGAAATAGGAAATCTAGCAGAAAATAGCTAAACAAATCATAGACAGTGTAATTAGACATCATTTGGTCCATCTTTCTTTTTCAATCATGCATATAGAGAGTAATTCTGACTTATATTTGTCGAGCTTATTCCTAAATGCCTGTCTGATGGAGATGACTTCTCAAAAAGATTGGATAGATAACCTCTTTCTAGATTATCTATACTAAGGCTTAGTCAGTCTTACAGGATTCCACCCCCCCCGGTCCACTAAGTCCTATTCCTTCCCATCTGTTTCCCAGTTAACCCAGTGAGGAGTTTATTCCTCTTGGCAGAGAGAAATCCCTTTTTGCAGATCTAARGACGCTCTGCTTCGTTAGGTTCCCTTATTCAAGGTTAACAATCCCAGTTCTCTTCAGCCTTGGGTTTTGTGCTGTTTCTTGTTGCTATCACCTAGACTGTTTAATGGCCTATTCTTGTGCAAAACTAYAGCCTGAGGAGAATAAAGGGATTACTTCACATTTGATGCTTCTACTTTGTACATATGAGATGAWTTTTAGCTGTTTGCAACAGTATGACAGTATTGACTTGTAACTGTGCAGATAGTTAATAGTAATACTGCAAATGACAGTTTTGGAGACAGGATGCTTTATCCAACTTGCTTATTAGCACTTAATTTCAATTTTTTGTGTTGCCATCTCAGAGAGATTTGAGAGGTAGATGTATTTGGGATGATAGTCTGCTTTTGGAGAGTGAGGGACAGTGTGTTAAACTGTTAAAGGTGTTTCTGAATATGTGCTACTTGGGACCCTCTAGGTAGTCTGGTTAAGATGTTGCAAGTGATGCTTTGTTTATTCYCTTATTTGTCCCTGTCAAATATTCTTTTTGATTGTTAATGTCTTTTGTTATAAATAGGATGGTAATGTGAMAATCCCTTCTTGCAGCTCAGCTGGAGAACTTACCTAGGCATAACTCTGTTCCCAAGTATTATTTATTTATTTATTTATTTTTATTACTGAATGTTTTGGGGATAAGGAATCTGTTTTATTACACATCATAGACCATATTTTTGGAGTGTAATAGATTAATTTACATCCTTGCATGGTTTTATTGCAGCCTTCTGTAAATTGAATTCAAGTCTGATATCTTTTCTGACAATTGGCTAGGAAATGTGAACAGTGGTGGTATGACTTACATTTATATGCCTTTGTTAAGCTCTTTTATTGCTTTGTAGATGCTAAGAAATTCTGCTAGTGTGTGTGATKTTCTGAGTGCTGGGCTCTGGGCTTGCGTTTTGGGTTTCACTGAAAGGCTTTAAGAAGAGTTTGCTTAGCTGGACGGCATCGTTTTTGTGTGGCTGCCCAGCTGAGGCTCGCAAGCGTGTGCTCAGACAAGAGCCGTGTCCTGCAGACGTCGTTCACCGAGAGGCACTAATGAGCCGGCAAGCTGCTGTGCTGTAATACAGTCATCGTTTGTAGGGTAGATTGGACTTTAATTAAATTTCCTAATTAGGTGAAAATCCAGTAACAGTACAAGTGGTAATTAGCAGGAGCCGGGTCAGGTGATGTGGCTCCCCTAGTTTTTTTTAACTTGTTACCCTGCCATCATAGTTTAGACGAGATCTGAGTTGGATAAAAGTTCAGGCATCTTTTTTATTTTTTTTTGTCAAAACCAAAACCTAAATTTGCTCTTTTTTTTTTTTAAACCTGGCACTGTTTTGGAGATTGTCATTTATAAGAATACTACAAATATAGTATTTTATGCTAAATATGTATTTGATACTTTTATTTTTTGCTATTTGCTTTAGCAAGAGCTATTGTGCTTACAGCAAGGAAATTGCTACGGCTAGAGAATATTTTGAAGAAGCCCACAAGGATTTTAGAAAGCTGCTCGCTGAGCTGGCAGCATGATGACAGAAGAAATTCAGTGCAAGCATGCTCCAGGTGATGGATGTGGGAAGGAACAACTGGAATGACGGCTAGATTTTAAATTATCACTGTTCAGRAAATGGATACGTGCAACCTTGTGAACAGCTTACTGAAAAGCTATTTGGGCAGTGCTGAACAAAAGGAAGTTATACATGCTGGGTTTGGAGAGAAGATATATAAGAACTGCCATGTTAGTAAAACAAACATACAAACAAAAAAGCACTTTTTATTCTGTGTGTGTGTGTGTGTATGTAACTATTGTTGTGTTGTTGTGCAAAAAAAGGACTAAATATAAGGCAGCTGAAATGTATCTGAGGACTGCATCCCTTCTACTCTGTGGCTTCTGAAATTACATTTTACTAGCAACACGTGCACTTCTGCTGACGGTTGCTTTTTCTTTGACTTTATTGTTCCATTGGCCCTAATAAATATGGATACTCTGATGCAGTAGCATGCTTGCATATGTTAGTATTTCTTTTCTTAATATTTCTTTGCTAACTTGAGCAGYGGTGTATTTCATCTGAAGCTTTATTTACGAGGAGGTGATTATATAAATATTCAGTAAAGAAAGTGTGGTATAAAACCAAGTTATTTATTAAACATTGGAAAACCAGTGCAGATTTTTTTTAAAAAAAACTCAAAGCAAAACAAAAAAATGCTCAAACCAAAAATCAAAACTAGTCCTTATTTTTTGCTTTATATTGAAGATAACGTCCTAAAGGGAAAAACAGATTAATATTTTTAACTTTATGTCAGGTAGCATCAGATCATGTAATAGTACTGCAGATTTTTTTCAGGTAAACCATCTTAGCTCAGTTTTGAATGTACAACATGTGGTACAATATATCCAAATATATTATTGTAAATAATTTGACACGATGTTTCCTGACATAATGCTATAAGTGATATTAATTTTCAGATTAACTCATTGTGGAATGAAGCAAGTTTAAAGCAAGTTTACACTTTCTCCTGGAAGTGGCTGTACTGTTTTTTGCAGAGTTAAGAGGCAGCAGGACATGCRTTAAAGAGGTGTGAGTGAAGTAGCAAAGCAAGGGGATTGCTCACTCCACACAGGTGTGGGAGTGAGAAGGCAGCACTGAGTTGCAGGTAGGGCTGCTGAGCGTGGACTTTATGACCAGGAAAGGTAAAACGAGCTGAGCTAGGTTCCTGCTGACAGGCCAGCAGGAATTTTGAGCTCAGCATATGTCCTTTTGTGAGAAGCTCCTTTGTGGGAATGTTAGAAGTGGGTTTGTCCCTGTGCTCGGCACTTGTACTCGTGTCCTTGAAAGGACGTTTTGCACATTTGGATAAGCAGATCCACGCTGGGCACGGTTTGTAGGCACCGTCCCTCTGGGGCTGACTGCTCCCATTGCCACGCTTCTCTCTCCACCGGGATGCAGTGTGCTTGGGAACGTGCCCCGACRCTTTTCACTGTGATATTGCACCTCCCAGCTACAATTCCTGCCCACTTCTGCGGAACCAACTCAATATTTTGGAAGGGTCAGTTTCTGGGGAAAAGAGCAGCACATTAGCATCCAGAAACTCATTTTTCCTTCCACACTGTAGCTACTTTTGAAAAGCATTTAAAGATAGCATCCTACTTTGGTATATAGCATGTATATGTACAGTATAGTGTGTACATATCTGTATGAAGAAAAAGGTTTAAGACACCAGGTTTTGGGAGAAATGTTTCTATTTTTAATCTGTTTCCTTAGTGGAACATGATTAGTTTCTCAAATGGGAGGCTATGACAGCCGTAGTTTTAGGACAGTTGGGTTTTTGCAGCTGGTAACTCCAGCTCCTGCCAGGAAGGCTAGAAACTGGACTTTGTGGTGTAAAAGTGAAAGCGAAGCTCTGCYGAAATGTAACTTGGAGAATTCCTACCATTCTGTTCTGTAGTGACCAATGCTGCACCAACACTTTTTTTTCCCCTATATGAAGATGTTTACTCCTCAAGACAGGACAGTGACTCTTCAGACTGGCAAAGCAATATTGGCAGGTGGGGATGCTCACCTGGCCTTTGTCAAACTCAGCTGATGTTAATGGAAGGGTTAGACAAGATCTTGAGTGCACTGTCTGAAATACAGGTCTGAATCAGGTCTGAAATACAAGCAATGATCTTCAAAAGCTGAGTTAAGAGAACTTTTTCATGCTTTAATTAGGTATGTATCAGCTAGTGTCTCTAGAAGAAATGGTATCTAGTACGCATGGCGTGGAARGCATATTAATGAGAGGACGAAGCTGGAAAGGGGTAATATATCTCTCTTCTGGGAAAGAGAGAATAAGTGGGGGACAGTACATTATAGTATAATGTACTATAAAAACAGCATCTATGTCAAATTTGTATTTTTGGTATCTAGTAGTCTTAGGCTTTCTTTTATACCTGTGAAGTATGTCTTTGGTTACTGCTGTAGAATAAAAGAAGAACCAAAAATGTTAAAGCCTTGACTCTTTTTTGTGTGCAATAGTAACTCAAACAGTTCAGCCTCAGAGACTGAAAATTCCTGTGCATAATAAGTAGTTGTCATATGAGTACATACTGATTAGATATTTAAAGAAGTATTGCTAGCTCTTTGCATCTCTTGATGTCTAACTATCTTTTGACTAGTAGATGCATTTTCAATAACAATTGTAAAATTTTATATCCTCTGTTGTGAAGTATGCCACTGTCAGACATGAAGTCCTCAAGGCAGAGACATCTGAAGAATTCAGTTCAGTAAATAACTGGGCTGGAAGTAACAGAGAACTGGAATTTAATATCCAGTATGCTTGCACATTATTGCCTGTAGTTCTTCCTTACTCTGCCCTTTGTGAAATGGCTGAAGGAGGATGTGACCAGATTACCAGGTAATTGTTTGTGTAAATACAAATATTTGAAGATCATTTGGATTGATTTCTTCTCCCATCCCCCCATTACTATGGTTTTAATTGGAAGGAGCTCTTTGTTCTTATAAAACTAGTGTGAAGTCCTTCATTGAAAGATAGTGATGTCTTTGTATGAAACAGTGCCTGTTTCAGATTGTTACGCTTGTYGTCGCTTAATTGGACTGGCCAAGGCTTCTGGAAGGATGAAACTTCTGTTATATTCTAATAGGAATGGCTTTAACATTGCTGTCTCTAATAGAAAAATACCTGTTTTTATGAATAGCTGGAAAAATATGTTAATTGGATTCCTGTATATATTATATTTTAAGTCTTTGTAGAAACCCAGAAGAGGGTTTTTGCAAGCTCAGAATTTACATATGCACATACATACATCATTTTTATGATCACTGTAAAGTCTTTACTGAGCATGCAGAATYTATGTACAGCCGGTTTTATATAACACTAAAAAATGCAGAGATCTGTACTTTTGCTATAGAATTGAAACATTTAGTAATAATATACCATACTACAAACTGAGCATCAAAGAAGTTGCTCAGTTTGAAAGTAGTGTGTTTTAAAAACACAGCTAGTTCATGTGTTTAGGCRTAGAAAGTGCATTTTTTTTCCAGGGCAGGTTTAAGTGTTAAGCTGCATTCCCAAGTACATGAAATTCAGGTGCCCTGATTTTTTTTTTTGCACAATTTGCTGCCTCACTGTGTGACCTTGTGTAAATCTCTTCCCTTGGCATGTAGCATCTGCCAAGAAGAAATACTTGTAAGTACTAGTATAGATATTCCTGGATGATTAGTTCTGTGTATCTGCAGATCTGACGAAAATGATTTGTTCTTCTGCGTATTTTACTAGCCTTACGTCAGGCACTATGTGTCAGTAGTGAAGAGGAAGATGGGGATATATGTTAATTGACAGAGAAGAGAGAACTAGACCGAGGGCTGATAAACTGATGGGGTGTTGAATGACTTCAACTTCCTTGATTTGTAGACTGTGTACTAGTTAGTCCTGCAGCATTAATTTGAAGTTAATAAGAGGGTTGTGCTTTAAAAATTAAAAGAAGCTAGTGGTGAAATTCAGAGCAGTTTCATCAACAATTTTTGTCAACATAATGTTATTTCTGATTTGACTAGATATGACTTCTTGTATGTGTTTGCTTAGGAATATGTCACTTGTGGAATTAGAAGGAGACAGAAGCACTACAGTGGACTGTCTCTGCAATGCATCTTTGCCACCTTGTCTGCCTGCTGTTGACAGATAGTTGTACCCTGTGCAGACAGATGTGCTAACCTGCCAAGCCTTCCACCTATTTCACATCGCCACGTTCTTCCTTTGTGAATTAACTGTACGGAAAATTATTGACTTACAAGGACTTGTAATAAAAGGCACACCTAAACTCAGGGATTTTAGCCATAAATTAGTGGAAAAGTTTAAGAGAAATACTATTTGATCCTTGAAGATCTTTGTAAAGCAGGATTTGTACTTTTCCAGTCGTTCACGTGATACTGGCTCCCAGCCTGGCAGAGATCCTAGGCCTGGTACTTCACTTTCATTTTGGTTTGAGTTTAAACACATTGGCTTCAGTTTTTCTCTTATTGAACGTCACATTAGAAGTCTGCTGGTACCCGTAAAGATCCGTCTTCAAACGGGAAAGGTTGCTATAGAACTGCAAGATAAGTTTTTGAACAGTTTGTTTGAAAACTCTAAATACAAGATTCATGCCATGAAATATCACTGTTGTGGCATAGTGCAGATTTCTTGTGAGTACGTGGAGGAATTGCTTTAAAGTGAATGCTATGATTTGTTGCGTTGTCCAATGTACCTGTTTCCAAACTCATGCTAAATGCTTATTGATGTGAAAAATTCTTGCTTTTTAATTGACCCAATTAAAGTCGATTAAGCTAATTGAGTAAATTCTAGCCTTTGAATAAAGGACTTTCAGAGTTAAGGTTGTTCAGGCTTAGAAAATCAATTGTTTCTATTAAGGACCACTCATACCTATTTGTTCATATCCACATAAATGCTAAATGATTGTCATACATATTTATCTACTGCATGAATTGCCGAAGCAAAATGGCAAATAAACAAACTATATATGAGAGACCCTTAAAGGTCTGAATAGCCTAATAAATCTTGCTTTATACTTCGTTTTAGTAAATGCTGGGCTCTAAGGAGCACCAGTGAAAAATTAAGAGTTCTGTTTGCAAGCCAAAGCCTTTGCTTTTCAATCACATGAAGGACCTCAGGCATACAAACGAGCACAATTTGCCTCATCAGTGACTCCCATATGAACGCAKGTTCAGGCTTTAAATCTGCAAATCTCTACCCTCCAAAATAGTGAGCAAGTACGTTAGTACAGGGGTAAGCTTTTGTTCCCTCTGTGGGCCAGGCTAATTGGCAATCTCTGTCACTTTGATAGTGCGGTGGTGAGTGCTGTGCGTGGGCATAGGGAGGARAAATAGTCCAGTGTTAACCTTCTTGCTCTGGACTGCGCCTGTGTGCATAAGCTGTAAAATAACAAAGCAAAATAGCTTGAATTTCTGGGTCAGCTCAGGACATGAAAAATCATATTCAGCAGCTTGAAAGTGATCTGGAAGCAAGTTTCTAATAGAAAATAATRATGCAACGTGTCCCCTGATTGCTACCTCATCCAAGGGCTGAACCCATCGTTTCTGGGCGGGCCGGATTCCCTGCYGGTGTAGCACCAAGCAGACAGAGCGATAGTGATCAAGCCAAGGAAAGAGAGTTGAACAGAATTGTTTCTGAAATCAGTGCATGGCTGGAAACTCTCCCTGGATCTGCTTAGTAGGCTGAAAAGACTTTCTATAAAGTTTGTCAAAATATATTAATTTGTGCTTAAAAGTTCTTAAGTAAATTCACTGGTGTCTTACTTATCCAGTATTACAGTACATAAAGCAGTATTACAGAAGCCTCTTAACTCAATCAACACTGCTCCAATTTAAGTGCTAAATACACTGACTTTATCCCTTACTGTAGCTGATGTAGATAGTTGTATATTACTTTGACTTTGCTGATTCTCTTGCATTTACACAAACCCTATGGTAACATAAACATTAATTTAATACACGTAAAAATATTTTTCTAAGGTCCARGAAGCCTAAGACATTTTAATTTGATGGAACCTCTCTAAAGGCTAATTTGATGTGGGAGAAGAGGGTCTTGGAGAGGAGAGCCTGCAGGACCTAGGTTGGCTCCTTTGACAGAGATTGGAACAAAAGAGCTCAAAAACTTGTGTACACGAGTGGCTGAGAGAGGCCACCAGTTGCAGACTGCAGCGAAGAAATCTGAGTCAGGGAAAATGATTTAGGTGGAATGCATTATTATGTGCATTATCTAGACTGATATTTCATGTGGGTGAGACTGCATAGTCTCTGGCTGTGTTCACTGAAAGCTCATTGATTCAKTTTGTTTTAGAAAAATAGATGGGGCGTAATGCACTTAAGATTTGTGAATGATGTTCCATATTCATTAATTAGTGTAAGGGTTATTCGTTAATTATTGGTAGACTTTCATAAAAAAGTTGAACATAGGGAACTCCCCCCCCCCAATAACTTGTCATGTTTTCTTAACCCAGGTCATCTTAATTACTAGGAAAGTTTTTGTGTGTATTTGTTGCATACTATATTAGATATATATCTGAAAATACATGTGCATCTATGTTTGTGCACAAAAGCAACCCTAGCCTACGGTTTGCAAACTATGACATTTATCACAAAAACTAGCAAATGGTGTCATTAGCCCACTTTCTGGGTGTGTTTTATGATATTAAACGAACATTACATGAACAAGTATCACTATCATTCTTCAGAAATACTCACTCAAGAATTCCAGTTGCTTCTAACTTCAGAAACAGTGGAAAAAATAAGTCTTTTCTGTGCATTGACAATCCATTTACAACAACGTGACCAGGCTGATACCAATTCCTATGAAAACGTGCTGTTGCATACCTTTAGTAGATTCTCCATTTGGGAATTACTTAGTAATCAGCAGCAAGGCAATATAAAACAACATATAAAAACCCCTTCAATTGTTGACCTATTTTTGGTAGTCCACCATAGCTGGTGGAAGTTTAAATGAATTGCAGTGAGTGACTTGGTAGGGGGATGCCAAAACATAAAGATTAAATGTAGAGTAAGCAGGAGAGTGAGTAGAAACTACTTGCATCTCTGTCATGCTTCTAGTATCTGAATAAAGATTCTGTGCTTTCATCCTCCAAAGACATATTTTGCAATAAAAATAACAGATTAAAACAAATTGGAGTGTTTTGTTTGGTGTTCCTGGCCAGAGTCTCTGRAGAAGTATTCATAGGCAAGGAGTTGCTTGTCTGTCTTTGACTTCTGTTTTATTTATATTYTATATGTGTATATATGTGTATATATATATACACATATAGAATATAAATAAAAAATAAGTAAAAGTGGRGAAAAAATTTCAAAGTCATTCTGYCCTTTCCCCTCAAAGTCTAAGTCTGTTCAATATTTAAACTTTGGTGACTGTGTGTTTTGCTAACACRTACAGGGCTGGGGATGTCTAGGGTGCTCTACAGCTGTTAAGTCGCAGTAGTTCCATGTTGACAGGTCGGTTTTTATGCTGAGAGAGGCTGTCTCCGCAGCATGGCTGATACTGTGATCTGTGCTTTTTCTGCCTTGGTTCGCAGTGCATTCATAGTGTTTTGCATTGATGCTTTTACTTGATTTTTTTTTTCCCTCTCTTTGTGGGGCTCCCTTTCAATACCGCTTTTCTATCTGCTTTGGTGCAGCCAGAGCAGCTTTTGCACGTTCTGGTTGCAATAGGGTGTACGACCTGGAGGCTGAACGGGTAAAGGAGAGTGCAGCCGCTGCGTAATTGGGCCCAAGCGTTGGGAGCTGTTGACGTGTCAAGTCCATTCACAACGGGCTGCATCTGTGCCACTTCTGTGGAAGTAAATCCTCTGCTCTGCTAGCAATCCCGTAGAGTCTTGGGCCAAAGTAGACATCATGTCCTTGGAAATCAAGGCCTGGAGGCAAGAACAAGGAGGGGCAATCTGCTCCCATATAATGTATATGCTTGGCAAATAAACGTCTAASTGACAAATTATAACTCAAGTGGATATTACAGATATAAGGCTCTGGACTAGCGAACAAGTACTGCAGTGAAATGTCAGGGTTTTGGAAATAATGTGCTTTACTAACACTGAAGCATTTGGTGATGAGGAGGAACATCCTCCCCCACTGCCCCTGACTGCGGATGAGTGACTTCTCCCAAAAAAGCACTTCCTGAGGAAAATTTCTAGCAAGTACTGCAGCAAGCTCGGGGATGTGCTCAACGCTGTATTCCCATGTAGCCTTTTATTTGGGTCACTCTTGTGACTGTCTAGGGGAAAATCCATGAAACTGCGTGCATTGCAGCCTCGGGATTGCTAACGCAGAGCTTGGGATTGCTAGTGCGGAGTTGCAGCATCAGTCTTGGCTCTCTCTCACCCTGGAATTGCTGTTGGCCTCAGGATAGGATGCGCTCTGAGGTGATAGCGTTATGTGACGGAAACAATTTTCACCAAAGTCCGGGTATATTTCAGTTTGTGGTTAGAGAAAATATGTATCTTGGGCACTTTCTGCTCCCCTCCCCCCCAACTATTTGGGAAGTGTTAACAGGTTTGCAAGTTAGTGCCATGTAAACAGAAAAAAAATCTTTATTTTAACACTAAGCTTTTTGGAGAACTGTTATATAACGAAGCATATGACTTAATCAGCTTTCTCTACTTACCAGTAGTGTGCTAACTGTAGGATGTGAATAAGTTAATGACTTTAATAAATTGAGTGAAATTACTAATTTATCAAATATCAGCTCATCTATCAAATTATTTCTACAATAGTTTTGGTTCTTTGATATTTTTTGGCACACATATGATGTATTTTGAGTTCTCAGTTAAGTTGCAGACATACTGATTGTCTCCTGTTTGTTTGCAGATAAATAAATGTATTTCCACAGCAACAGCTTCCCCTCTTTATCCTTATCCCCCCTCCATTAGAAGTATATTTAGCTTAACAGTTACTAGAAATTGAAAAATGAGCCTCCAGTAATTTCTTATTTTTGTATGATCATATCTTAAAAGATATCTTAAAATAGGATAATTAGGTTATAGGTTTCCAGTGATTTCTGATAATTTGTTATGAAAGTATTCTGAATAATGTCTAACCACTGTCATAATTCACCACAGTTTCTGCAAAAGTTATTCTTAATTTTTCTTTTTTAATCTCACTTGAATAATGTACCACTGAAACATCTACTTTAAAAACACTATATTGTTCCATTGTTACCCTATTTTTATCATGTATGTTGTTACAGCAGCTTGAAATTGCAGGGTTTTCTTTTCAAGGTCCAAATTCATCCTTCTGTCAAAACTTCTGTAAACACTATTCTCTTTACAGGGACGCATCCTGGCCAAAAATGTTARGATATTTTTTATTGCCAAATTTACTAGAGTTTAACTACAACTGTTGTTAAAGACAAGCTTTCTAGGATTTAAGAACTTGTCATTTGAAAGAATTGGTGTTGTGGAATGAATAGATTGCCGAAAACTTAAACACGTTTTTAAATGGAGAAAAATTACCTGAGTAAGTTTTTAATTTGTTGAAGGCTTTATTTTGGAAAATTCTTGATTTTTTTTGTTTTGAAAAGTCTTGAAAAAAAATGTTTTATTGTCTTGAAATGTATACTGTGGCTCTTTAGTGAAAACTCTGTTCTAGCTCTGTTTTGTTGTCTTCTGTCTGGCCTGATTGCAGGCTGCTGGTATCTCTGACAAGCAGTTCCTGCTGTCTTTTAGCTGTTTCTTCGTTTACCTATTTACATTGCAAAATTCCTCTTTCCTTTTCATTCCAGTGGATTTAAATTAGCCTCCTAAAAGCGAGATGCAAACAACAAAATGTGAGAAACATGAATTTATGCCAAGTTTGTAACTAAATGCATGTATATATTGTAAAATGTTTTATGTGGATCAATGGAAAGGAATGTTTAGGAATAGGACAACTCGGAAAAGGATAGTGAAGCTATAAGGTAAAGTTGGATGGATGTGATGTCCTAAAAATACAGGTTATTGGCCTTCCCCTCTCCCTAARGAGGCTTGATGCTGCATGAACAGATCTACTTCCTCTTTTCCAGCCTTCTCTGCTATTTAAGGATGCTGATTAAGCTGTTTAAGCACTTTGATCTCTTGCATGATCTGGCCTTAGTTGTACTTTCATCCTCTTCAAAAGTATTCTCTAGCAGCAGAGAATTTGGCCCTAAGGAAATGAGTATGGTGGCCTTTTCTTCTTTCTTTTTTTCTTTCTTTTCTTTTTCTCCCTTAAATGCTACCTAAATCATTGTCTGTATTGAATAAATAAGCAGGAAAGTTATTCCTCAAGGATTTTTTTTTTTAATTCGATTGCAACAGAACCAACTGTGTAACCTGTAACATACCAGCGAGTGGAAATACTTCCAAGCAAATGAAATCATTCAGGAGTAGCGTTTTGGGGACYGGTACCATTGCATGCAAGCCTGGCGTGTTGTGTGTGTGAAATGCAGCTTTCTGTGGAGGCCCGAGCCGTGCTCCTGTTGATGCATATCGCTGTCGTGCTATTTGGATATGGTGCCTTGTCTGGCCACCAGCTGCCTTGCCACCAGCGCCAGGGGCTCCCGCGGCTGCTTTGGCAATGCGTTAGGCATTGCTCAGATCCGTTTGCCTTCTCTGGGTCACTTTTACTCCATCACTGACTTACACTTTAGCGCAAAAGGCATACTACGGGAAGAATTTGCTGTTTAGGAGACTTTATTCTCTTTTCTTTATTCCACTGTTTATTTAAGGGTGCGGTCGTAGGTGTTCACATGCTCAAGGAAGAAAGCGTAGCACTCATTAAGTAACTCGGCCTATTTTCCATAAGATATCTCAATAAAGATAATTTTATCTCTGTAAATAGATTTTTCTGCAGATGGGAAATAGCAGTCCAAACAAACATGTATTGTATATCAACAGTAAGTTGAATGCTTCTGCTGCCTCTCTGTATGATCAAAATRTGTTGAAATGCTATCAAGAAATGTGAAGTGAAACAACGTTAAGATTTTGTTTTTCCCCTAGAAAGGAAAGCATTATTGCCTTCACTGTACAGGAGGAGAGGTAGACCCACWGAAGAACAGAATTGAGGTTTTCTGAAACTCAGTCTAGTCCTGTAGGACACACGATAAGTTCCTTAAGGTTACTTTTTGGTATTTATAAAGATCCATGACAGTGGCCAGTCTATATACCTGGAAACTGAATACTCTGAAGACTACAGAAATACTTGGGATGATTTATAGGCTGTTACCATAACAGCTGAAGTGTGTAGTCCACAAACAAGTTCCTGTGGATAAACCAGAATACAAATTCGGTGTTACCTGCTCTGCGCGAACAGTCTGCAGTGCCCTGTTGTGTGTGTGAAACAGCTCAGTAGCTTTCATCCTGCTTTCGCTGATGACCACTAGCAGTTACCAAAGATGACCGAGAATTAGATTTTGCACGTCCGCTGTTACTGAAGCGGAGGTGGCATCCTGTAATTTGCATGCTGTCTTATTTTGCTGCATTTTGTTAGTCTGCGTAAATAACTTCATTGCGTTACTACCATCAAAGCTGTTAATCAAATCTGATGTGGATTAAGCCTCTGCTCTTTTGTTTAACAGATGATGTCACTAAAATTGCTCAGAAATCCGTCCTTGCTAATGAAGATGAGGATGTTCCAACAGGAGTAGAACTCACGCTGTGGAAAGTCCACTGCAGACGTACCTAGACTCAGCTACTGGTGCTGCTCAGTCTTCACCCCTTTAGCTTAAAATTGAACACAACTGCCTTGGAAACCTGTGGACAAGAGAAAGGTACTATGCATTGCCAGAGAATTATTGGGTGGGAAAAGAATAAATATAAACTACAGATATGACGTTATCAATTAATTATGGAAAATATCACTTCAAAGTTCAAGTTTGTAATTTTTTTGTGATGAGATAGACTCTTCAGACAGAATTTTCAGTCAGTAAAATAAAGTAAATCTATACTAAGTTTTTGTCTTTGTTTTAATATGATACTCTTTAGATGGAATCTTTTTCTGTTCAGTAAATAACCTTCTTTGATGAAATGAATGTTTGCCTACTCAGGATTTTTTCTTTTATCATTTTTTCTTTTGATCTTATTCTGTTTTCTAACCAGATACTTAATAAAATGCCTGATACCCTTTCCGGTTGTTTTTTTCTGGATTTTTTTGGTTGTTTTTTTGGTACTGTGTTGGTAGCTAAGAACGTAGAAACCTAGTGCCTTTGTTTTGTTTTGTTTGTTATTCGATCTTTTTATTTTATATGGAGGGGGGAAAAGTACAGAAGGTCTAAACTGTGTGGGACAGAATGTTGCCCGATATCTTAGTTTATCATATGTTTGYCAACTTGACCATGGTCTGTCTTCATCTAAACCTGTCACTATTAATAAAGGTGAAAGACTTGTAGCAGTTTGTCTCAGTCAGGCGCTATGCTTCTTGATGAGACTTTCCCAATCTTCTGTTGACTTTTGTGATTGTAGCAGGCACAAGCCCAGGCTTTCAGAAAGGAGGCATATACATAGTATACGTTTTTGGAAAACAGTGTGTTTGGATGCTTAAGGGAGCATCTACTTATACAGGAGAACGTAGCAATTTTCCCCTATTAGAGGACTATGGCAAGGGTAGCAGTTTAGCACAATGCCTCATTCSTGCCTTTGTTGTGCTGTTGTGTGTATTCCTGCAGCAGAACTGCAGAGCAAATACCCTTACTGGAATTAGACGTGTTAGGGCTGGACAACCCCCTCTCTGTGCAGCTGTCCTCACKGCAGCAAAACGCCATCATGGAACAGCGAGTAGCTGCTCCTCAGAACGACATTCTTCTGGAAGAGAAGTCATGAATAGCGTCCAGGTTTGTTAGAAAGCTTTAATGTTGGGGAAGGAGGAAAGTGTCAGTGGTGTCCTATCATGGTGGATATCTTACAGTTCAYATGCTGAAATTGCTGCATTATACTTAAGTTAGTACTCAGCAAACAACACTTACCTCCCGGTTCTGATGGAAGSGGAAAGAATAACCCTAAGGAAGGAGAGTGCTATGAGAAATGACAGCTGTACAATCCACAATCATGATAACTGAAAACCTATTCCTCATGAAAACCGGTAAAGTAAAAAATGTAGAGTACAGAACATGCCTTAGGGCCCCTCTGGCTCCTATTTGATTGTCATTTATTACACTCAAGTACAACTAATCGTTAGTTCATTAGTACCCTCTATTTTAATACTTGAGAGAAATTCATTATAGATAAGACATTATAAAGCAATATATAAAAATTGAGGAAAAAAGATTAAAACAATTTTGTGCTTATGAGTGTAATTAACTTATACTATAGAGAAGAACTATTGTAACTAAATTTGGTTTTGGTACAACAGATAACCTAACGTGACTGTAAATTCTTTATTACTTTTTAATTGGGAGGACAGTTTAATGTTTGCGTCTGGCCAAGCTTAACTCTCTATGGTACACTGCATGAAGAGCAAGCTTCAATGATAGATGTATCTAAAAATTTCACTGTTATATCTGCTTAATAACAATAATAATACAGAGTCGATAACACTCATTTTAAGAAGAGTAAAAGTGCTGCCTTCCAAAAATAACTGTTAAATTTCGTAACTTGTCTTTCTGCTGAAGTGAAAGCATTTTGTTTTTTTTTAATATCAAATGCAATGCTATTTGAAAATTTTTTTTCCTATTATCCTTGAGTTCATTTGGTTCAGGTATATCAAAACAGTTTAACATAGATTAACAAATTGATATAGACTGGATATTTTATTTAGCTGACTGTATAATGAAAAGGAAATGCTCAGGATGTGAGAGTTTGCAACAAAGTGCTTTTCTCATGTGCATATTACATGGCTCTGGCTTATGAAAATTCATCCTCTGGGTTGCTTAAGCGCATCTGTCCAGTGCTACAGGGGGAAAATCAAAAAACAAACAAAATCCTACCAAACAAAAACCCTCCAACCAACTCCCTATCTGTGATTTTGCTGTTCATCTTAGTTAGTTATTTCTTGTATATTGTTGTCTTATTTGATTAGACTGTTTGATATTTCCAAACCCTCTCCTCAGAATAGCTGTGTAAATACATGTTCATGTGTGAGGGGACAGCGCTGATTCACGTGGAGAGTGCTACCTCATGCAGCAGGGTGTGCACGTTTTGCTTTAGAGAAACACTCCTGCTTCTGTGAAAGATTCAGACTGCTGTTGCATACTGCGTGGAGGGTCAGGCATCTTTTTTTCTTTTTTTTTTAGAAAAAATCATCTCTCTGCTTAGCTGACTGATAGATCTTGAAACTTGCCACAATTGTTTGTTTTTTTTTTTTTCTTTTCCTTCCTCTCTTTAAATGCTTGCAACTTAAATCTAGATAAACTTTGGCATTACCCATACACTTCTATATTTTTTCCTTTACCATTCTTTGAACAACCTGAGTTGACTAATCCTCAGTAGAATTATCTGTTTTCCCTACCATGTGATTACAGATCTATTACTCATCAAACACAGCAAAGCACTAGAATAACATGCTTGTATCTGGACAGTTTCTCTTATTTGCAAATACTGAGCTTTGCTAAAAAGGCAGGGGCATTTGGGTAGCTGATAGCTGTACAGCTGCTGGCAGAGTTCCCATGTGCGTTTTACAGTTAGATAAGTATGTGACTGGTAATGCTCTTGCTGAGATAAGATAGGTAATGTTTTACTTGGTAATTTAAAAATACTCATCTGCATTTTGAGTGTTCACATGAGGTACTGAAAAGGAAACAAACTGAGCTGTTCCTTAGCCATGGAAAAGTCTTTTGCATGTTTAAGGCTTGCTGTCTGGTATTAAACGTAACAGACCTTCAGTCTGTTGTGAAGCTCCTGGTCTATTAACAAACAAGTATGAATGGGCCAAAAAAAAGGTACGAACTATTGGAAAGCTTTAGTGTATATGATACRTATTCAGTAAATAATAGTACTGATCTTGAAGCTGGGAGATTTAATGTTGCTTTAAGATAACTTTGTAAATCTAGGGCTTCTTGATGTGTCTTTGTTATGGTTGGCTTTCTAGTTCTTCATTTGTTCATTTTCTCCACTCTCCCCTTTAATTGATCAATTGATTRAACAAGTCTGAATTGTGCATTATGAATATTAAATAGCTTTCATGGTATGGTCTGGCTATGGCAATATATGTAGAAAACTGAATGTGTTTTGTGCATAGCAATTATACAAGTGATGATTTCCAGGAGAATAGCTTTGAAGGCCCTAACGATCTTACTACCTATAACTTATTCTTTCTGGAGGAAACTCATCCTGTGAGCATACTGCACACAATACTGTATTTGTAACATATGTTAATATAAATAGTTATATATTTATAAATATAAATATTTAATACAAATGTTACAAGGGTCTCTATATTACAAATCATAACCAAAAACATATTTTGAAATGTTTATGTGTTTCCATCCTGTAATCAGCTTACATTATAGGAATCTAAATTTATTTTCAAGTTGTTGTTCATTAGCTCAATTCTGCAGTTCTGCAAATAAATACTGTAGGATGACATAATGTATTGTTATGAGGAGGTTGTTTTCTATTAAATTTTTGTTTATATCATGGAGACCTTTCTGGTCCTTTTGTGTCCTGTTGTGTGTATATGTAGTTTTTTTTTTTTTTTTTTTTTTTTTTTTTTTNGGCGCATCCTGTATTAAAAATGAAGTCTGTGTACCCGAGAAATGTTACATTCTAAAACATTCCCATCTTCCACCTGAGAGTACTTTTTATTTAGTTTGTGTTGGAAAACTATGCTTTAACACAAACTAGATGATCTATCTTAACTTTTTTAAAAAAGTCTGTTCAGACACTAGAACACATTTGTCAATATTTCTTTTCAAAAACATATTAGTTCTTTCATATTTCAGTTATAGTAGGAAGCAGAAATGGGGAACACAAAATATGAAGARGAATATGAAGAACATCTCAAAGGACCATACATCTGAATACAGAAACAGAGTTGAATAAAACAGAGCATTCACTGGCTATGCTGGGTGGCAAATACAAACCACCACAGTGAAGGAGAAACCTCCTTTTTTAGAGAATATGTTATTTTGAGTCTAGATGGAAATGAATAGCATAGATGTACTTCAAGATTGCAGAATCAACCAACAGACTGCTGAAAAATTGCTTGCTCATCAAAAATATTAATTCAAAGACATAGTATCATTTGCAGATATTCTCCAAAGTTCTGTTTTAGCTGCTTTATATAAGTGGCTAGATCTTGAAGAAATCAACTGTCAGCTGTGAAGTCTGCAGTTATTTCACTGATTTGATCTCTATGAACTTCTTTACTTGAATTATTTTTAGATGTTGAGCCACTGTTTAGAAGTTGCATCTGTGGTTCCTGTTTAGAAGTTGGCAATGGATAACTTCCAACTTTGAAAGGCCAGGGAGGAATATATTGAATAGTCGGACAAGCACACGCTGCTGCTAGCGTTGCCTTCGTTACAAGGACTGCTAAAGAAAGATCTGCCCCTGAAGGCAAAAAGGAAGCAGCAGCAGGATTCAGTCACTGTTCAGATGTGATGCTCAGATGAAGTGGCTCGATTGCTGCATGCAGTCCGCGGAGACGGGGAAGGAGGGAGGGAGGCGGCTGTGGCTGGGACTGCAGCCAGGGAGCTTCCGGAGCTGCGAGCTTGCGTCSATTAGTCAGCAACCCCTGGATGTAGCGCTGTGCCGGCTTGATAAATGCCTTTCCCTCAACCCTGCTAGCCCATGGGCTGCTTGTTGATATTAAAACCCTAGTAAAAGTTTTAGGGAGGGGAAACAAATTCTGATTTGGTCATACTAAATCTAGCTAAAAATAGGATACGTGAAGGAGAACTGGGGGAGGGAATATGCTGAGATGTAAATGACAAGCCTCCAGTCTACAGCAGAGATGCAGCTATTGCTTCCTTGAGGAGCTTGTATTTCTTTTATTGAGGAAATACTTTATTTACTTGGGGTTGTTTCAAGCAATAAGAAGGTGGAAAGGTATATACAAATTTATAGTGTTTTACTTTGCTTGTGAGGATTATCATGGTATTGCTTTGYCTTGGGATCCATTGTGCTTTCTTCCATCTGTTGAAAAGCAACAGTTTAATATTTCAGTACTTATCAGGAAGCTGTGGAAAGCTGATTTCCCACCCTCTTAAGTAGAAGAACTTACTTTAAACAGCTTACAAGAGGGCAGTTGTAGCAATTTCCTGCATCAGCATTACTTTATAGTTCCTTTGCCTTCACACTTGGAAAAATTTGAAGAACTCACTCTTTTCAGTTGCCCTGTGTGACAGGACAAGAGGCAATGGGCAGAAGTTGAAGCACAGGAAGTTCCACCTGAACGTGAGGGGGAATTTCTTCCCTGKGAGAGTGACGGAGCACTGGAACAGGTTGCCCAGAGAGGTGGTGGAGTCTCCTTCTCTGGAGATCTTCAAGGCCCACCTGGATGCAACCCTGTCTAACATGCTCTAGGTGACCCTGCTGAGCAGGGAGGTTGGACTGGATGATCTCCAGAGGTCCCTTCCAACCTTACTGATTCTGTGACTCTATGATTCTAACTCATCTAAATATGTTTTTTTTTTTTTTTTTTTTAAAAAAAAGTAAATGGCAGTGGTAGAGGAGTAGAAGGTTTAAAGGGGGTTTATGCTAGAGATTTCCACTTGCATGAGAGTAGTTTACAAATGTGCTAGATGTTGTTACAAACCAAGATAAAGAGAAATTTAAAGCAGACAGAGAATCTGGGTATTTTAGTTATTTCCTACAGTCAATCAAAGATTTATAACTAGACCTTCTAGTCAGGTCAATGAAAGACAGCCTATTGCCTAACTATTTACTGGTAAAGACCTGCACAGCTGAGTGAAAATATTTACTGATTTCCTATTGGTAATACCTTGCAACATTTGGGTATATCGTGTATATACAGTATATAAAAATACTTTTACACAATTGGGCACAAAGTTAGAATGACTAGTGTATCCTACTTATGTGAGAATGAAATTTTTGAATATAGATTCGCTCTGTGGTCAAAGACAATTTACAGAAGTGTTTAGATGTTAGGGAGAGTGGCTACCTTTGCCGGTAGCAGGGGAAGAAGGAGTTTGTGTTCGTATGGGATCCAGCAGCACAAACATCTTTCACTCACCCACAGGGGCTGGCTCCTGCAAGCTTTAGTCAGTGTGTTTAGGCATTGACTTCAGGTAAAATGCTGCACTTTCTTTGTGGTCTTCTTTCTGAGATAGTATGTTGAAATGAAAGGTTCGTTTCCCAACAAAGGAAAAATTCATAGGTAAAAAGGACAAAAATGTTTTCCATAGAGTGAGAGATAAATTATTTTTTAATTCCTCTAAAAGGCCAGAATAGCCTGGCTATGACAGCATTCAGCAGAGTTTGAGATGTGTTGTTAGCAATGTTACTGCATAATTTAAATCTGGGCATCCAGCTGCCTTCCTAGAAAACCTAGAGTTGCATATGCAGTAATCTCTGTTCTGTGTCTAAGCATTCTTCCAGATTTGAGGCTTTTTTTGGTGTGCGTGTTTCTATGTATTGATTAAATGTGGAAGAACTTCAAAATACTTTGGGACTGTCTAATCTAGGCTGTGGTCTGTCCTATGTTTTGTAATGGCTTGTTGCAGAGTAGTTCTGGGCACTTTTTATTTTTTTTTAATTGTGTGTCTTCTGAGCCAAATTATATTTGTTTGTTTGTTTCTTATCTTAAACATTCCTCAGAATGTTATCTTTGGCATTATGATTTTAATACGCATGCCTTTGGATAAAGGTATGATAAATTCGCTGTGAATGTTCGTGGTTGGTATGTTGGACTCTGAGTATCCCCAGCGAACGCATTTGCGCTGCTGGTGACCGGCTCGCCAACATCCGTTCCAGCAAGCCTGGCACAGTTCAAATCAAATTTGTTGGCAGTTACCAGAAAGATGTTTTATTGATATTCTTCCCATGGTGGTGAAGTGTTTTCACCTTGTGGAATTAGTGGAGGTTTCTGCAAGGAAAGTCTTTAGCTGAGAGGATTTTTGTCTCTCTCTCTTTTTTTCTTTTCTTTCTTCTTTTTTTTGTGCTGCGTCACGCTTGTTGCTGTCCTGGTTAAGCTGAGTAAATCAGTCTTGAGGCTGCGCCGGTCCTCGCCGTGCCCTTAATGCCTGCGGTTTTAAGCTGCTGCGCCGTTCCCTAAGGGAAAGGAGGGGAGGCGAAGGAGAGGAGAGAGGAGTTAATCTCTGGCTGAAATACCCACTTTGAACGTTTTTGCCACGGTGGTGCAGTGCTACCGGCCTGCGCTGCAGAGCCGGAGTGTCACGCTCGCTCGGGCGAACGTGAGCTCGGGTATCGGCGCTCGAAACGCCAGCGGCAGCTGGCTGAGGGCTGCGGCGCTGCTGAGGTGAGAAGGTGTCCACATCCGCTGCCTTCGCCTCTGCTGGCGGGCGGGCGCCTGAGGGACGCCAAAGCTTCTCCTCCCCAGCCGAGAACAGGCGGATCTCGGAAGTCTCTGGGCCAGGCTGGTGCGCTAGCTCCCGAGACGGCGGGCGCGCCGCTGCTGCGCGCCTGCGGAGCCGGATTTGCAGCGCGAGCGCGAGAGTTACCTGAGCCACCCGCTAGGAAGTGTGACCAAGGTGGCGTCAGGCCTCACCGTTTGCTCGCGCCTAGGGGACTTAGTCTGTGTGGTTAGTGGTTCCTCTGTGGAGGGGGGGAAATCTACAGAGTCTTTACAGAGAAGAAATTATTGAATATGATAYATAAAGATTTCATATTATATATTAGATGCCTATAGGAATAAGGAGAGTTTTGGAGCATCGGATCTTGGCTGTTAAATTTTCTCTAGTCCCCCACAGAGTGCCCAAGCAGTCTTCTGGATCTGTGTCCAAAATACTTTGTTCTCTTGTTTAATGAGGTGCTTTCTAGGGGAGCAGATATGTTAGGAATTTCTAAACAGATCTTGTGAGGGAATTGCAATTTTGTGGGACGCTTAATCTGATGGCTCATACTAACTAACAAATCTTGCTGGTTCTCATAATCCCCATTTCTGTGGTGGCTCAGTGCCTCGTATTTTAATTTGGTCCTCATAATACCTTTGAGGTAGGCAAGCGTAATCCCTATTTTACTGAGAGATTAAGTGATTTGTTCAAGGTCATACAAGGAATTTGTGACAGAACTATAGAAGATGGAACCAAAATCTATCAAGCCTTGCCTGTAAAAATTTTTTTTTTTTGATTCTGATTAGATGAGAATTTTTTGGAAATGTTCTGAGTTAGGTTGGGGAATGAATGGGGTGTCTTACTTCCTGGACACTAATTTCACAGAAATCCTTGATAGTGGTGGACTGTAGGGTTTGCAGTCCTGTGTTTCTGGGGAACTGTAGTGCCTTTGGGGGATTCTGCGGCTCTTCAATATTTAAATAACTGCCGGCTCTGCAGTTTGGCTTTAGTGTGGAGCATGGTGGCTTCTTTGAGGAAAATAGAGCATGTCCTTTTATCAGTAGCGCTGTATTACTTACGTCAACGTCTTTATTTTGGCTAAGAGAGCTTGTTTTTAACGAGCAGCCTTGTCAAATGGAGCTCTGCCTTTGCAGGTGAGGCAGCTTTGTCCTTGCGCTGCCCAGAGCGCCAGCGCTCCCTGCTTTCCATCGAGCCGACTCGCGTAATTGCAGCTGCGTAACTCGCTTGCCATGGGGACGCAGTAGGATGGGTGTGTGGTCGGGCTGCCAGAGCACAYGGTGGCTTGCACGTCTGGCAGTCGTGGTTAACTGCACACGCAAATAATAATTTCAAAATAATTTTTGAAACCAGAGATGGCGAACCCAAATCATGCAGCCTCAGGTTACTTCTCTATTCAGCTGGTTACTAGATCACATCCAGATGTGRCTTTTCTCCTCCTTATGCTTACTTGACTGTCTTAAACTTCCAAGCCTATCCTACTGATATAGATAGTACTAAATATTTAGAAAAAAAACATTTAGAAATATTTAGAAAATAATAAAATAATATTCTCCCAYTGAGGTTCCATTTTCCTGTCTTTTGTGTCAGTGAATTGGGAATCTGATCCTCTCTCCCCAAACGCTGCTGACAGTTGTCTTGGATATTTCCTATACAGCTGTCCTGCTTGTGTTTTCCATCTTTCCAGTTTCAGATTTTAATTATCTTATCCCTCTATAATAATAATAATAATAAAAAATTCAAAGGAACCTTCCTGGAAAATTCAGATGAATAATAAAACAAACAAAAAACCCAGCCTACTCCAAAAGCCTAAACTTTACAGGAGGACTAAGCTGTGGGGTGTTAGCAACAGTGAATAAATATATTGGCTCCCTGTATTTGCCATTTCTTTAGCCCTAACTGGGAAGTGCTACAACTTGACCTTTCTTCCCACACCTTTTTGCTCTTAAATACTGTGGTGTAAAGGGAAGGCTGCTGATGAGTGAAAACCCAGGGATGTCTCTGAATCACACTTGGTGTACAGTCAGAAGGACAGCAAGGTGGACGTACATTGCTCCAGGTGGCAGGGAAACATGGGGTCTGCTGTGTGCCCTCAGAAAGAGGGGGTTGGCACAGAGGTGGRTGAGAGGGATACCTCTGCTTGGAGCAGCTTAACTTGAGCTGACATTAACCCAACGCCCTAAAAGGGGTCTAGCTGCAAAGCTGAGTTGGAGAGGTGGTGCAGTGAGGGCTTCGTCCTGTAGTTGGTTGGGTTGGAAATCCACCATGTTGTGCTTTAGTTTTTGTGGGTTTCACATCTGTCACAGGACTGCTGCTTGTAACGTTTTGTCTTTTTATATGGTCAACTGGGTAATTTCCGTGATTAATCCGCAAAACAGTACTATAAGTGAAATTGAGTAAATACTAATAAATTCTGAATTTCTGAATCAATTCATTGAAGCCAGTGAATACTTTACATTTACTTCAAATGCCTTGGATCAAGCTCTTGTTAAGAAGAGAWTCAGCTCAAGTTCAGTAACTTCTAGTATACTGCAGTGTTGTGTAGTGCAGACAAGGACTGGCAGAGTGCATCTCCTCAGGCTCCTGAAGGGGTGAGCAGAGCCAGAGGAGGTATGTGGCAACAGCAGTGTGGATGGTAACTGCTTCACTTCCCTTGGTGAGGCTGTAGTGGAGCCAAAAAACTTTTTTTCACCACTTTTCAGCATCAGGACTTTGCAATACTGTATTATAAGTCAGCTGTCCTGCTGACTGAGCGCTACCTAGATGCCTCTGCACCAGTGGTATTCTCCTGCAAACACATTCACTGTGTGTGTGCATCTCCTCTCTCTCTTTGCTCCCATCCCCTGAATGTAAATTTGTGCAATTTTTGATTGTTCTCTGCTAGTCTAGTGGCTTTGATCTTAGTAGCTGTTGTGGCTTGAGAAGATTATCAGTTTCAGAATGTCAAACTGGCTTCTCATGTCAGAGGTTAACATTTTTGCACACAAAAGGTTGCATTTCTCGTGTTCCTTTGCAGTGAAATGGCAGTGACAGATGTCTATAGAGTCACAGCAAACAGTTCATTTTAAGTTACGTTTCTGAATTGATCCTTCAGTTGCCCTCCAAAGTAATCTGTAAAACCAGAGACTTGTCATTCCTTTAAATCCTTTTTTTAAGGTATAAATACTCTGTGGTTCCTGTTGTAACGCTTGGAAGGATTGCTTATGTTGTGTGTTCTGTAAATAGTTTTTAAAACAGGTTTTAAARTTATATGCATAACAAGTTCAGATTAATCCTACGATTAAATGCATTTGTGATTCCTTCCCTCCCCGTGCCTTGTCCTCTTCTGCTCAAACCTTCYCCTTTTATGCATATTTATTTGTGATGCTTTCTTGTAAGTTCACAGCCAGCTTTTTGGGTTGGCTGTTTGTGTCCTTTGAATTAGAGCGAGGCCATTAATGTTCTGGTGCTATACAATGTCCTGCTGTACTACCAATCAAAATAATTTAATAATTGTTGTGTGGCTGTCAGTATCAGATACACATATGTTTGAGTGCATGTAGGCTTTAAATGAATTTGATATACCAAAGTATACTTCGGAGTTTTGTAGCATGCCGTGACCTAGAAGTGTGTTTTAGTTGCATGTGTTTTAACAGATGCACACATGAYACAGGCAACCAATTAACTGAAGTGAAAATGAATATATTGGTGAAATTCATTCAGAAATTTGCCAAAATCTCTAGTTCCATTAGCTCCTTTATGGAAGAACGTGGAAGGCAGTGATTTGTGATGAGATGTCAAAATGCAGGTACTGATTCTTGGGGGCAATGGGAATTCTTTGAAAGACTGTAATACAGCAACTCAGCAGATCCCCATTGCTGAGAGGCCATAGAGAGTAATAATGGGAGTAATTAATTACTACCCCTGACAGAAGAGATTACTGACTTACAAATACTATGTTCATCTGCAGCGAACCATTTGTCACGAAACCTTCGGAGTGAGGTATCATAAAATGATACCATGGAATCTCTTTAAAGCAATAAGTTACCTCTCTCTAATTATATTCAAAAGAGTTATAATCCAATGCACTTTTTCTGGCAAAACAATAATTAAAAATGCAAAGAGGTTTTTTGTGATTATTGGTCCAAATTTTATGGAAAGTAAATTTATTGTAACCAAAAGAAGTACTGCTCGGTATGGTAGACTGTGAAACTGCAATAATGAATATGTGACTCTTAGTTAACATAAAGATGTTTTTATCTTGTGGGAAAAAATTTAAAAGTAGCACTTAAAGAAGCRTTCTACTGTAAGGAAATTCTGCAATTCCTTGAGTGGAATAAGATTTTTTTTTTTTTTAATCAACTTCTCAAAAGCTCAGCTATTACAGAAATAGAACTGTCTCTGTAGATAGCTAACAAATGGCTATTTAAAATACTACTAATCTACATTACATTTAGTAAATGATTTTAGTAACTTTGGGTTTTATTTGTTGGCTGGGAAAAGTATTATTTTACATCATGTAGAATCGTGATTTTTTTTGCATTTGTGAGTTCAGCCATGTTTTGTTGCACAGAACTAAAAGGTGAAGCAGGAAATGTAGGTCACTTGAGCCTTATGAGAAATAGGCCTTGGGCTTTGCGAACTGACTGTCATCTTTTCCATATAGTCATTGGTTGATTATCATGCTTTTTTTTAAAAAAATTTCAATTAGAACATAAATAACCTGGCAGTTACTTCTGAAGATAACRTACTGTACCTGTATCCCCTGAATTTAGTATTGTTGGATAAAAGGGTAATAAAATTCATCTTAACCTCCTTCAGTGTTCAGAAATGTGCTATAGTAATGAAGCTCAGTCTCACATTCCCGAGCCTAACAAGGGGTATGGGTAGCCCAGGGAAGCCTAGTAAGGCTGCGTAGTTTTGCAAAGGAAATACTGAAGAAAATGAAGCAACGTCTTTTACTCGTATGGAAGCAAAGTGTTTAGACAAGAAGCTTTTATCCCTTACGCAGTTGTAGGGATGCCTGTTAGCCCTGTGGGAAACTTTTGGAAGTTACCTTTAGGAATGTGAAATAATTCATTTAACTGAGTGGTTTTAGTCTAGGTTGTACACTGAAGAAGTTAATACTGTCTTTGATATAGCTGCCTTCGAATGTATAAACAGACTAATAAAATAAAATTTTAAGGAATGTTCAGATGCAAGTAATCATAATTTAATTTCATTTACTCAGTGAGAGGAGCTTGCATCCCCCCCAAAAGTATTCAGTGCTCTTTAAAGGGACACTTTTCTGGAATTGTGTTGAGTATGGAAGAGTAGGATGTATCCAGAGTCCTCTAACCTGAAAATAATTGCAATGCAAAAACACCCGATTTGTTGTTTATGCTAACTCTCTGTTAATAGAGCATTTTTCCATGTGTCTTCCCTTAATAATCCAAATTCAGATTCCTGCAATTTCTGCTCTAGTATTTAATGTATTGTCTCTTCTTCCTTCACTTCCAATTATTTAAAGTAAGTTCAGTTACACTCCTTTAAAAAAAATATACTAATCAACTCATTATATTGCATTTGGAGTCTTAAAGGAATAATAAATGGAATTTGTATGATTGAGAATCCCTTATAGCGTATAAATACTGGCTTTCATTACTCTGGGTTTCCCAGTTGATTTGATACACAGCACAATTATTGGCTTCAAATTTAGATGAAAGCTCAAGATGAAGATAAAAATAACCTTAAGATGGCAGAGTCTCAATTAGTTAATGAACTATCTAAACTGATTTTAGGTACTAGAGGCAAATAACTTGGTAATATTTTTATATATTCATAACTATAACATAGCCATCATAAGGATAAGTAACTCACAAAATATAATGTGAGATGTGTCTTCATGAATTAAACTGGCAGAGTACAGAAGGCAATGTTCTTAAAAGCTGCTGGATAAAAATCCATGCTTTTTATCTACTTATAATATGAAGAGCATACTGGGAAGGAAACAAAAGAAAAAATGCAAAGAGAAAAAATAAGAGAGTAGCATATTTCTCACTATGTTTTGCCTGAAGAGAGAAGTTGAGATTGGGAAGGCAAAGCAGAAGTGATACAGCAAAATCACCAAAAGATTGCTTATTCCAATTTTGCCTTAAAAACAAAAACCATCAAGAAAGAATAGCGCAAGTGTACTGTACGTTTAGAAAGGAAAAACTTAAGCGAGGTGCCATTCTGTAGCTGCTCTTCTGCTGTGCTTAGTTCTTGGTTTACTGAAACACTGAAGTACGCTTACAGTCATGCCTGGCTTTTAATGAAGTTACTACTTGATTTCCTCATTTCAAATCAAAATATGATTTGTCTTCAGTCATATAGAGTAGATACTTCTAAATAATCCTGTAATTATCTCTCTMTATATATCTATATAATATTTTTAAATAGCAAAACCAATATAGTGAGTAGAATGTTAGAAAATTTTGACAAATGAGATACTTAATGAACATTATATAGTTATACAATTTTAATGACAAATCTGAGAGTAGGGTTTTGTAAGAGCTGTAACATTGTAGTGTTTTACACAAAGCATTTTTTTTTTTTTGTAAACCATTTCAATCTGTGACATTCTGGATAGTTACTCTGTGAAATAGATGTAAGATGTAGCTATATGGATATGGATACATGCACAAGCCCTAAATATTTTATTTTAACCTAACCATGTTCCGATATTTTGATATTTCACGCAACGTTCCCCCAAACTTTCGAACAGCTGATTCGAATCCTTTCAAGTTTATTTCTCTTGCCCTTCGTCTTTATTTTGAACTGCAGGTGCCCTACATCTACCAAGTAAAGCAAGATGCTTGGTATGTTCCTGAGACTGGTGCAAGACTTGTGACTTAAGACTTGTGACTTTAAATCCGTTAAACTTGCCTCCTCATTTTGTGAAATATCAAATACATTCAAATGTTGTGAAGGCTTGCAATATGTTTGTATAACTCACAGTGGAGGAAGTGGCCGTTTTTATACCCACAGCGACAGCAGGACTGTATCATGGCTGCCTTAGGTTCTTGCCTCTTCAGTGGCATGCTGTGAGTTAGTTGGTGTGTTGCTGATTGAAGCTTCTGAGTTGATAAAACCGTATCTTTCCAGAGTGGAATATTTCTTCCTTCTTTTTTCTCACTGTTACAAGACTAGTATGTCTTATCATAGCCTTTACCCAAACAGTAAGTGTGGGAACTCAAATAGATCAGCATCCAGGCACTTGCTTGTGCTGAGCCTTTAATATGGAAGGACGATACATACTCTTCTTACCCTCTCTGGATTTTGTGCCCACTCTGAGTGTTAAGAGGCTTTGTGTTGCCATAGTTCCTGTTTTTGAAATAGATAGGCTGAAAGATGTATCTAGGGAAGAATAAAAATGGAAATGTTTCTGTGCCCACCAGCACTTTTTTTTTTTTTTTTTTTTTTTAATGCCTACTGGAGAATTAGGTATTTTTCTTCAGGTCTTGAATCTCAGTTTTTATTTTACTTTAAGTAAAATTTTTAACTCCTGAGTTACGGAGAAAAGATTGGAGAAAAGAATCCAAATGTTCATAAATCACTGGGCAAAGAGGGAAAATTTAGAAATCATGTCTTAGGAAGGTGCAACTATTTCAGCATTTCCTGGGACTATATTTTGGATTTTTTGAATGCCTGAGGTAGCCAGTACTTCACATCCCAAAATATCTTGGCTGACTGATGAGTATGTGTGYGTGCATGGAAATAGGTGAAGAGAAAAGATGATTTCTGTATCAGATGAAAGGCTGTGGTAAATAGTGGTTGTACTTTGATCGGCAGCTGTAGGGGAGCCTTTGCAGCCACAATTTTGTTCTCACATTTTTCTTCAGGTGGTGCCACTGTTTGTCACRGAATGATTTAAGCATGAAGTGAAAGAATTAGTTGCGTTTTAAAGTCTCAAGAGTACTTCAAAGAGTTGCACTGAAATCTTTATTTTTAAAGCCAATTTAAGAGTTAGATGTAATTTGAACATCTAATAATGTGATATATTTAGATCCTCAGATTTTCAAAGGTGGACTTATTCTGGTGGCATTAGGTAGCATTATTCTGGTACCTTATTACAGACCTTATTTTTGGAGTGATCRGCTGGAGCAGTGGTGACGCCTTGACAAAATACGAACTGTGAAGTCACTGGCAGTTATGCGTGATCAGGGTTTCGGAGCTAGGTTGCTASGTGTCTTTATACACTGAAGTGTATAAAGAAAGTTTAGATGTTCATATTCAGTGATACAGTATCTACATAACATGCTTGAGAACATGGAGAAGTCAGTAGATCTTAGTGTTACCAAGCCAAATGGACATGGTAATTCCAAAAGACTGCACACTTCAAGTCTTCTTTCTTTCTTTCTTTCCTGTCCTCTGGATGTCATATGTATCTACATCAAGATCAGTTACCTCAATATCTTGTTTTACTGATGGAGAAGCAAACATATCTATCATTCTCATATGCTTTACCCCAAACTGTAATTGAGGTTTCAGGGGAGGGTGTGGGAGGATGGGGATCGAATGAGGTTAACGTGCATGTAGCCAGGCCAATGAGGAAAATTTTTGATACTCTTAACTAAAATAATCACCTACTGAATTAAATGCTATATAATTTGGACTGCAGCAGGAATTTTGCTTAGTAAGGATTTCAGGAGATGGGCTTTGAGCTAAGGACCAATTTATTCCTTGTAGACCGTTCTAGACCGTTCTGAGTAATGTGAAATTATTAGCTATTAGAACTGCTTCTTCTTCTTTTTTTTTTAAAAAAAGACACTGAAAAGTGATTTTTGAATCTCAATTTCCACAAAGTTAAGGGGTTTGGATGAAATATATTGATTAAATGTTTTCTTTAGTCAGCACATTAGGAACTATGTAAATTAATACYATACAATTCTTTTAATAAGGAAATAAATACCCAGGTTTCTCCTACTTGGTGAAGAGTTTTTGTTTCAAGCTATTTTAAGAATATTACTTTTTTATTTTTCTGGAACTAGTGATTATGTATAAAATTACAGTACTACCAGTGTTTAATTGTTTTGTAAGGTAWTTTTGATTTGGAAATAAAATTAAAATTTAATTTAATTCACTATTTTTCAGAATTAGATATAATGGATATATATGGCTCAATATAATGGATTTAAGCAAATTGAATTTTATTGTATAGAGTAAAATTTTTAGATGATAAAATTTGGAAGGAAAGATGTATAATATTACAAAGTGAATACTTCATTTAAGTTACTTTGAAAATAGTTTATCTTTTTTCAATTGGTATTTAAATAAAAACCCTATCTATATCTAACTGTGAATGAATATATTGCATGAATATCCTCCATTTCAGTTTATTAAACTTTAAAAATGAGAATAAACCTTATGTATTTACTTGAACTCACCAAGTAATATTTATCTGCAAATAACTGAAGCATCAGAGTAAATAACCCTCTAGATGTAGTACATTAAGGAGTGCTGGTGTTTTTCATTTTACTACACTCTGTAAAATAACTCCTGGTAGAGGTATGTGAGAAAGAACAACCTGTCTGGAAACAAATTGGTAGCAGTTTTCATGGAAGTCTAAAACTTCAGAAATGTGAAAGTAGTGAAATAGGAACCGCTCTACTTTGTCAGGGTTTTAATGATGAAAATTAAGAGATACTTAAAATGAGCACAGAAAGTGGAAACTAATTCAGCATTGATAGCACTTGCTGCTCAGTTTGTCCTCTGGTGCACCGAGTTACTCTCAGAGGTGAACAGATTAAAAAAAAAAAAAAAAAAGGGATTAAACTTCTATAACCTGAAGCAAATTAATCTTGGGATTTCGCAGTTAGTGGAATTGCGGTTCTTTGTCTGCTATTGATATTCTCATTGAATATTATATAAAGCTGATATTAATAATTGAATACTTTTTAAACTTAGATAGAGGCTTGGGAATGAAAATGAAATTAAGTACCTTAATGTTTTCATTAGGGCATTTGAAATGAGATCAACCCTGAACATACACAGTTTTTTTTATATCTTTAATAAGTTTACAAAATGTTGAAATTTTTTTTAACAGCATTTCTATATATCCTAATGTTGTAAGACTTCATGATAATTTTGGATAATGTATTATAACTGATAGGTTAAGGAGAGAGGTGCTTATCCTTACTACAAGAATTAAATTATTCCCAATGAAGCCCCACTAGCCTCAATTAATTTAGGATCATCTCAGTACCTCTTGGGAATCCTAAGCATGGTCAGGTCCTGAATAAGATATAATTTATGCTAATATGTTATATTCATCATGACAGCGAAGACAGTTGTTCCTGTGGGCATAGGATGGCAGCAAATGTTTGATAAAATATTATGAAACTTCTTTTCTGATCATTTTCTTTCAAAACCTCATATACTATACAATGTAGTATGTACTACAAGGAAGTTGTGTGCTTTAAAATTGGATGTAGTAACTTAATTTTTGTTTTTGCAACTTTTTTAATATTTAGTGTGACAYTTCCTTCTGCTCATTGATGTAGTCTAATAATTCTGTTTGTCTGTTTTGCTTYTTTCAGGATGTGAGAGAGAGCACCATGATGGCGGAGGTTTATGTGAAGGATTTTGAGTGCTACATGACTCCTAAATGCTAAAAGCAGAAGGGCACTAGCTGGTAGCTCAGCTTGGAGCAAAAACTTTTATTTTAAACTTCAAAAATAATTATGTCAAAGAAAAGTCGTGCCAAGGGGGAGAAGTGCGACATGGAGACTGAAGCGCTACAAGCTGCTAATGAGGAACTACGGACTAAACTAACCAACATCCAGATAGAATTTCAGCAAGAAAAAAGCAAGGTATGTATTCTGCGTTTGGTGATCATTCTTCTAAACAGCAGCAATGTTATAAACCAGCAGACCTAGAACCTTGAACTAGTTCTCTAGTAAAATACAACAGCTTTAGAYGAAAAACGTGACAATCGAAGAAGTGAAATCATCTGAAGAACTGTTGATAAACTTAAATTATACAATACAAATGGCACTAGCTTAGTGTGACTTAAATAAACAAGGGAGTCTTTATTATATCTGAAAACTGTATTTTGTAAAAACAAGTGTATGYAAAGTTGAACGTCAGMACGATATTCAAAGCATATCACTTAMKTAAGTGCRTATGAACAATGTAAAGTGACTGGAGACTGGATGTATAGAACTCCTGATTTGATTTACTTAGGTTACAAGTGCTATTGCTCTGAGCTGTTAAAACAGGTAGCTATTTGCATGTGAAACAGATCTGTAAATGGTATCTACCTAGTGTGTGTTCTGCAAGTATTTGAACAATCAAGGGTATGCCTAGGAGAAGTTGTTCATTCATATAGTGTATGCAAGTTTATAAATGTAAGCATTTATTTTTAAATAGCCCTCCTTGCAGCATTTTGAAATATGGATGGTTCAATAACTTTATTTCTGTTCTAACAGTTTATTAATCTCAATCAGTGCTTTTGACTCTGCACAAGACAGTCCATGTGCTGGAGATGGAGTAATCTGTGTTTGCTTGTTGATGCTGTAGTTGGAAGAGTCTCAAGGGTTTATCAGTAGAGGAAGAATGCATAATAAACATGCATTCACTTTCTATAACATAACTTTGTTCACTACTTGATTCTCTGTATCAGTGTAAAATTCTTCTTTGGAAGTGGAGATGTGAAGAAGTGGAGAACATACTGCAGGATGTTCTACTTTCTTTAACAGCCTTGTGTGATGCTCTGTTTTGGGTGGTCTTATTTTCACATTTTAAGTGAAAAAATTTATCAGTCTTCAGCAATTATTTTCTTAAAGAGAAAATAAGCAATTTAGTCTTAATTCTGCTTTGGTTGACATAATAGATTCAGATATATTGGAAGGAGAACTGTATTTGTGTTGGAAATTTTTCTTCATCCCAGATTAGAGCAAAAAGTTATAGGATGCTCTGTTTTGCACAGCAGAAAACTGAAAATCCTGATGGTATTTTATACTTCCTTATTGCCCATTACTGCTTGGCCTGCCTTTTAGACTGCAGATGTTCTGATCTGTCTGCTACTTCCTTCCTGCTTCTTGTGGGTAAGCAGTATTGATGAGTGAATAGTAATGTCAGTTTTGTTGCTGTTAGCTTTTCTCATCCAACTTCTTCTCTTGTTTGATAATATCTGTGATACAAGGGTGGCACAAACTATTAAACTCCTTAAAACCGTACACCAAGAAATTTACTGGTGGCTGAGGCAGTCTAAAATTGAATTTATCAGCTAATAAGTTGTGTTATAGGACTGTCCTGGTTTTTTAGTGCCTCAGTGCTTCTGTTTGGGAAAAGAATGATTAACTGACACTAYGTTTAACTGAATGTCTTTTGTTTAGTTATTTTATCCCATTTCCTCTTTTTTGTTCTGTATTGCTTCTTACATGGCARTAGACATGTGAATCTTATCTTCCACATATTGTATTAGAAAGAACACGCTTTTAAAGCTACCTTATACCTTGGACAGAAGAATGAATGAATTTTGAGTATTCAAATTATTCAGATTATWAAAAAAAGCTATGAAAAGATTAAACAATCCCTCAAAACAGCTTATCCCTAGAACACTTCAAAGTATGACACTTTAATAGCATCAAATTTAACTCTGACTCAACCAAGAATAAAGTGTAGCTATAAGCTTGTGCTAGATCTAGGAACACTGTCACTATTTTTTCTGTAACTAGCTGGCTAGTTTACCTCTATCCAGCATGGTAAAGGTTGCTTCAGTTTAGTCTCTTGTTCATATTTCTGCAGTCTAAGAATTGTATATTTTCTGGAGTGTTGAGATTGTCACAGGAGACCTATTTGTGTGTGTGTGCACATACACATGCAGAGAAATGAGCAGGCATGCACRAATGAAATGTGGGTATATGAATGAGGAAATTAAAGCTGGAGCATTCTAAAATCCATCAGTCTCATCCTGCAGGTGGAACCCTTGAAAAGGTGAGGTTGCCACCCCCCATTCTATACTTGGCTTTACACTTTACTTCCCCTCAGTCACATCTTTAGGCCCCTGAGCTTGTTTGATCCTGCTAGATACATAGCAGAATCCATAGGAAATTGTGCAGCATGATGGAATGCATTTCAGGGAAGTGTTACTCCATGGAGAATGAYGAAAGCACTATCTTCAACCTCCTTTTCACATTTTAACTTATTTCTACAAGCTAAAATATTAGTTGCTTTCAAATAAAATTTTACCCAAGAGATGCTCAGCATTTTGTGCATATTTTCCCAGGCCGCTTTGTTTCATTTGTTGTTGAGCAGCTTTAAGAGCTTTCTCCTGTTCCTCTTTGTTTTATGTGATACCTAATCTAAAGCAATGTGTGTGCTGTTCTTTGAGTATGCGTTGCTGTAGGGTCTCACTGTTGATATTTTTGGCCTCTGGCTTATGAACACCTGGATTCATTAGTCTTGTGCTAGCTGTTGTCCCACACAGATTTAATAAGAGTGGAGCAAAAGCTGTATCCCTCCCTCAGTTCCCTTTTACTATTTCTTTCTTGTGTTGGGGCTGCCTGTTTGATGTGTTGGGTCATGTGATGTGTAGCTAGTCCCTTGTCCACCTGAGTTTGCAGGTGAAGGAGCTGCTTGCTGCTACCACTTCTGGAGATCCTGGAGAAACAAATGCCTGAATGGATAGTTGCTTACACGCTGCACTCTGCTAGTGCAAACGGTTGGTAGGAAGGCATCTAACATTTAGGTACCAAGTAACAAAATGGGGTTGACTACAGCACAGAAATTGTGCTTACTTCAGCATGAATGGAGGCAGGACTTAGTGAGATTTATTTGTTGCTGGAAATGGGCATGTAAGAGGAGGATGTTTATGAAGTTGGACAAAATGAAGAAAGAATACAGGAGGTTTGTTGCTATGGAGAAAATGATGAATAAGATCAAGTAGATAAAAGAAGTAAGCMGGAGGGACAAATGGACTGGAAAAGTGCCTGGCAGGAGTCAGCAGGCTGCTGATGAGTGAGCAGCGAGTGCATGTCCCATCAAGTCAACTGATGGAGTCTGGCACGGTGGGATCATCCCTGGTTGCTGCTTCTGCCATGTGTAAGCTGTTATTAGAGAAGATGAAGGATTGGAGAAGTGGTTGGTGAAAAGCAGAATCAAGGCAGAATGAGTTGGAGACTTAGGCAATTGGAAGTGATAAAAGCTGTTGCTTTCAGAAGATGCAATAGGATAGTACAATTGAGAAAGAAGCTGAAAGAATTCCTAGGCTGTGGACTGAAGCAAACAGTTGTTGCCTTCAATAAAAAGATTAAGCCTCCAAATTCTTCAGAATGTTTTCACTATCTTTCTCAGGCTTGGAGGTTCTGCATTTACAAGTTTACTCTGCGGAAAGACTTAAATATGATAGAAGTATGAATTTTTAGGATGTCTTCTCCTTGAAACAGTTTTAATTTTGTGCATTTTAACATGCAGTTCTTACAATTCAGTTGATGGAGAGTTTWTCCTGTGACATACTAACCAGTTCAAATAGATATTTACCTTCCTTGTTGAGCACTTTCATCTTTTTATTCTGGTACTAGCCTGTTGAACAGTAATATTCTCTTGTTTCTGCTGTAAGATGACATGTGTCATGTCACTTCCAAATAGGAGCTTCCAGGTCTCCAGCAGAATAGGTTGTAATTTATCCAGTTCCTCAAGACTGGTTGAGTGATAGAGAGACCGAAGGGTGAGTTTGTGTTGAAAAAGGAGGGAGAAAGGGGGGGAGGAGGGGAAGAGTACTACTGGTGTTTCTGCTCAGCTTCCCTGAATTAGCAGTGTTTAGTGCCTCTTGCAGGCTTGGCTTTTGGGGTTGCTTGTCACTCCTTGAGCTCGGTACTAATATAGATAGTTGTTCCAAATGGATGTCCTGGATGAAGCCTTTAGAATTCTCCCTTCTAAAGTGGATCTCTGATGTGAGTGGGATCTGGTTTTATGCAGAGATTGTGAAGTTGATCCTTTTTTTCCCCTTTCTTTTCCTTTTTGCATGTAGCCACCCCCCCTCAGTAAAGATCAGATGAACAAAGCTGCTTGAATGAAAATGGTGACATGTATGGTTTCAATGTGGAGCAAAATACCTTTTCATTAAAAGCTTTCTAAGTGGCCCAGCAACAGCTCATTAGTGTTCAGATACTCAGTTGAACACCTTGACCTTCACACTGGTGTAGGAAGATGCCTAGAAAAGCAACTGTAATTCCTTTCTCTAGTCAGGAGCAAAGTGGAAGGGGTACTCCAAAAGCAGCTTTTCTTTGCTGCCGAGAACTCAAGAGATGGAGAAAAGGAATAATTGTGCAGGATAAAGTGTATGGCAAGTTTACTTGGTATATCCTATTGCAACTTGCTAATATTGGTGTCTTCCCATTTAACCTAGGGTGGATAGAGCTGGCTCTGCATATGTAGCAGTGAAAGATTATGTTACTCTGCATTGTGGAGATGTGATGTTCCAGAGCAATTTGCATGAGATACTCAAGAATATTCAACATCAGGCCCAGAACAATGCATTTCCATTCTTTAAATGATCTTGGTTGCAAGAAGTTAAAGTTGCCTTTGTTACCCCTGGATTTATGTGTACAGAGATGTACGAAAAAGAGAAAATTTGTTCCTTTTATTTTTGGGGGTTTTTTGCACTTGTCATGATACTGGAAATGAGCTCCATATTTAAAAAAAAAAATTCTAAACACTTTCCAGAATGAGACATTTGGACTGCTTTACATCTTTGCAGGGAAATGTTTTCTTAATAGAAGTTGCTGTAATTCAGTGAAGCCACATTTAGTCACACAGTGGGATAGATAATTATCCTTTTTTTTTATTTCTTGTCCTTTTGCTTGGAGCTAGATCACTTCTTTAATTTTAAATAAGCAAGGAAAATGCACATTTTTAAGAGTAGTAGAATAAATTGCTGCTGAATGTGTATTCTTATTAAAATATCAGCTGGTATCAGACTATGTAAGTGAACCTGCTTTTGAAGGTAAAAATGAATTGGGGATCTTTCTGGTGATGGTAGAATAGAGGTAAACTAGAGTGCACAGATCTCCCTGGTCCTGTGTCGGCAGTGACAAAAGAGCATATTTGAACGTGAGCTATCAATGCACCCTTGTGGCAAACAAGACCGCCAGCATCTTAGGCTGCATTACAAGCAGCACCAGCAGGTGATCCTTTCCCTCTGCTGAGCGCTGTGTGTCCAGCCCTGGCCTCTGCAGTGCAAGAAAGACATGGACATACTGGAGTGAGTCCAGTGAAGGTCCATGAAGATGGTTAAGGGCTGGAGCATCTGGCATAGAAGGAGAGGCTGAGAGAGCTGGGACCATTTGACTTGGAAAAGAGAAGGCTCAAAGGGATCTTATCAAGGTATATAAATACCAGATGAGGGGAGTAAAGAAGATGGAGAAGGATTCTTCTCRGTGAAAGATTCTTCTTCTCTTGTCCTGTGATAGGACAAAAGGCAAATGAGCACAAATTAAAATGTAGGAAATTCTATGAGAGAATATAAACCTATGAGAGATTCTATGAGAGAATATAAAATACAACCTGTGAGAGGTTGTGGAGTCTCTGTCTTTGGAGACATTCAAAACCCCTTTGAACAAGGTCCCAAGCAAACTGCTGTAGCTGACTCTGCTTTGAGAAGTGGAGTTGGACTAGATGATGCAGAGGTCACATTCAGCCTCAGCCTTCAAATCCCGTGACTCTACATTCCCTATATCCAAGCACAARTTACAAAATACAGTGTGTGGAAGACTAGTAAATGGTTACCCCCCCCCTTTTTTTTTAATATATGACTTGCAAATATTTCRAAGGGTAAATTTCTTTAGTATTATTTAGGTGGTAGAGTTTCCAAAGTCATAATGGAAGGATACAAGATTTTTTTTTTTCCATGCATGTGGTTTTCATTCTTCTGTACTGCCTGCCACATATCAAAGCATGCATTCATCTAGTTCAAAATTGCATTGTGTGAGGGATCTTGAATTGCTGCGATGAATAGTTTGTTGGTAATGTTTTTCTTGTTTTGCTTTGTTTTACAGTGTTTGACTATTGTGTTGCCAAAAATGAGGGCTTTCTTAGGTGTCCCTCATAATGACATCTTTGACCGATAGCATCCATAGCGGTCATGTCCAAGTGAATTGTTTTTAATAATATGRTCCAGTGCACATTGAAATTATAATTGAAAGGATGCTCTTGGCTGACCATTAGATTAGGCTGTAAGAATGCTGCAGAAATAATAGGCTTTACATAATTTTTATAAAAAAAGCATGCAGACTTCATGTTTTGTTCTTGTTGAAGGAAAGTTGCTGCTGCATTTAATTTATAAAATAAATAGGAACAAGGAAGTGTTACTTCCTTGTCTTGTTAGCATCAGGTCCAGTAATTTGGTATTTCACACAGTGGGCAATAAACTGTCTACCACAAACTGAGTTTCTTGCAAAAGAGTATGTGGGCAGTACATATATTTTTTTCCAATGAGATGCAATATTGTGCCATGAATCAAGCATTATCTACATTTAAATCGGAGGGCGAAAATACTAAGTAGTACAGTAATGCCATAGTAATTCCTTACCATACATTTTTAAGGGAGTTCAGTAACATTTGGAAACCTCTTTAATAGTTTGCTTTTAGGGAATGAATAGTTTTAAAATTACTTCAATGTCTCTAGTTCCTAAAATGAACTTGGCATTCTTGAAAGAGAAATACAAAAGTATCTTGTCAAAGAAAACACAAAGCAGGATACAAATATTCTACAATAATGTAATTGTTATATTTTCAAGAAAATTTATGTCTTGCAGGCAGTGTTCAGGCTTACATTATCACATTTACAAATGCATAAGAGAGGCAAGGAGTAATGCTGCTTAGCATTCTTCTTCCAAGAAGCTAGCTTCTTCTTTGGCAGCAGTGTTGTATCAATGTGAAGAGATCATTAACGATTTAATATAGAAAGGCATAAAACTCCTGTTTTATAGGTGTCCTCATATCCTGACAAACTTTCAATATTGGCCTCATTTTTTGGTTATGCTTCACATTATGGCTGAGAACAAAACAACCTTCCTCCAAAAAAAAAAAAAAAAAACCTCAACCCTCCAAAAACCCACAAAAAATCCCACCAAACAAAAACCCTGAAATTAAAGAGAGACAAATTGCTTTAAAGTTCAAGTTAGTTTTGAAATTGGAACTTGAGCATATGGGAAAATGCCATGCTATTTTTTTCATTCAGTAAGTTGCTCAGGAAGCCAAAAGTAGATAGATCTGCATATTGTGAGGAGGGAAAAAAGGGGAGAGAAAGAGGGACAACTTACAACCTTCAGRGAAGATCTAACAGATCTAATTTTCTGTCTTCTCTTACAAGAAGTAGTAACAAGAGAAGACTCTAAAATTTCAATATCAAAACCTTGAAAACTAGCATGCATGTTGTTTACTGGGTCATGAAGAGTCATGCTTTTAAAATGCAGCATAAACTCTAGGGTTTTTAGAAGCTTGTCTTTTTCTTTTAGTTTTCATTGCTTTTGAAGTGTTGTTAATGGAGTGGCTAGATTAGTGATGATATTAATTTCCTTTTTTCTATTGCCTGAAAGAAAGGCAAACGTACCATTTTATATAACTCAATACTCTTTCAAAATCCATTCCTCATATATTAAAAATGCTTTTAGGAAGTTCCATTCCATACTATGTTAGATCGAAAACTGCCTTTTGGTTGCGTACTTTTATGTATGCTATGACTAATTTTAAGTTATTGTATATCTGGGGGAATATTAATCTTATTTATAAATACCATTATACAATTTGCTTTCCTGTGTAGTTTTCACTATGTTTCTTAGTTTCGTTTCAATTTTCTTTTCTTCTCAATAAAGAAAGAGCTAATAGATTTAAGGCAATATGAGTGTTAGTTCATTTGCAAATTTGTCTTCAAATTAATCTACTTGTGTTAGTAAATAGGTGAATGGATGGTTTAGTTTTGTCTTAGAGTACCTGATTCCACAGGAGAATCTAGTGCAAGCTCTGAAGATCAGGGTTGTCCGCTATGGGCTTGGGACTGTATATCAACCCACCAGCAGTCGTAAAAATGTGGATAACTGCTGAAGATAACGTCCAGTAGTGAGACATTATTTTTTGAGAAAAAAAAATCTATACTGTTTTCATAGAGAAGAAGTATTACCTGGATCATCCTGGAATAGCATAGTGGTAGCTGTGAAGTAAAATCCAGTTCTGATCATGTCTGATTCAGAACAGTTACGTTTTCCACAGCTTTAAGTAGTCCACAGAAGACTACCTTCATGAAAATGTAGGTATTTCTCCCCTTTTCTTTATCAATGGTCAGTTTACGTTGATTGATTCTCAGAGTTTATTGAAAACATGTCGTACCATCCTTTGTGTGATTGAAGTCTGCTCTCGCTGCTGTCTCAAGGCTTGAGGTAGAGTTTGGATTCTGGGAATCCTACAGTCAGTGCTGTGGGTTTAATTAATAATGTGTTGGTCTCATTCTATGGTCATTCAAGGTAAGTAGTAACCCTGGATTCAATGACAACTTATATCTGAGGCTTTTGGGTTAAGATGCTCTGTCTTCCCTAAACCAAACATGCAAAAGTGCTCGTGTAGATTCAACCTGCTTTCGATAAACAAAGTAATGACGTTTTCTGAGCCTTTTCTAAATGGTTGTTTTTATTCAACTCTTTGTTTTTGTTTTGACTGTAGAATCCAGAACCTTGCAAAAAACAGTGAATTATGCCTTCATCCTAAATGTTAGTCTGAATATTAATAGAGCTTTTCCCTCATTATTGCACTAAAATCTTTGACAAGTTGCAAATTTGGATTAATTTAGCATAAATTAAATGCATCGTGTGACTTCATTTCCCAGCTTCACTTAGCATAACCACAAGTCTTTTAGGAATGTATGACAGGGGCTAATATCCCACTGCTCATTAACCTCATTTAACCATGAAGCACGCTGTGTGGTATATATGTTTATATTGCCACTCAAGGTTAAGACACAAGTCTGAAATCGCTGCTTGCCTATGACTCTGCTTTAGATCAGAAGATCGTGTGCAGAACCTATGTTTGGCAGCCACTGTGATAGGGATAGTATGAAGATGTTCTTGGTGTCAAGCATAATGAAATACATTATAGCTTTCCTAGTAAACTATAATAGAGAAGCAAGCCTTTCTCTGRGCTTTTTTTCTTCCAAATTAAAGTCTAATCCCACTTGGAAAAAGCATTGCTTGTCATGCAGCCTGCTGAGCATCACTTTATAATGAGGTTTCATCACAGTGGGTATTCCTGTAATAGGCTGTAAGACCCTTCCTCCTCCTCCCTCTGCCTTCATCAACCCTTAGAAGCACTGGCTTACATTTTTCAGAAGTGTCTGGGGGTTTTGAACACCTCAGTTTGGGATGTCCAGTCTGAGGCCTCTTGAGTAACTTAATTTTTGAGAATACCAATCCTGGTGCTTATCCAATAAAGACTTTCACATTACAGTAGCTAAGAAATCAAAACCAATGTCATTTTTGTCTTTTAATTTAGCTTTTATCCCCCTATGTTCTTTCTGATAAGGAGCCACATTGGCATTTTTCTCCTGTTCTTTGGAGGCAAGATCCTTTCTTACCTGATTAGCAGGAGTCATAGGTGGAGGAGTGGCTTGGTGTGCAGGAATTCAGGATTCAAACCCCTCCTTGGGCAAAGGCAGCGTGTGCTAATTGGGGATCAGTGCCTGCCTGAGCATCCCATCTGTAAAATGGTKATAGTGCTTTCTAGCTACACAAGGATGTCGCCAGAATAAATTGAGTTAATATGTGTGAAGACCTAAGACTCCCGAGCATCCTTGAAGCACGGTCCTTCACATACTAGAAAGTTTTCTAGCATTTCTTTCCCATTGTAAACACAAACACTTTTCTCTCACAGGTGATTCTTTTCCATCAGCTTGTAGGGCGTAGTAGGCAGGTTATGGGTGAGAGTAATCTGGGAAGGAGGATACTATGTGTAGAGGAAGTAACTAGACTGGATGCTGCTATGTGTTTGTTTTTTAATTTTTTTTATTACCTGCAATTGTGGGAACTTCTTGCTATAGAAATCTCCATAGCAGATCCCTGCATACACTCACACGAGGCCTGTTCATAGCACAAGCTCTCTAGTTCTCTACTAGCGAGAGAAATGTCATGTGTACAGTCTTTGCTTTTGAGTATTTGGGAAGAATTTTAAAAAATATTCTAGAAAAGGCTTCCACAATGATTTTTAAAGGTGTGGTGAAATTTGTTAATCAGTATTTTATATTGATGTTTCAGGTGGGTAAATTGAGAGAGAAAATCCAAGAGGTGAAGCAGGAAAGGGAGCAGGAGCAGCACAAGCACACTGCCTATGTGTCTGAACTGAAAGCCAAGCTCCACGAGGAGAAAATGAAGGAGCTTCAGAGCGTCCGAGAGCTCCTGATCCGGCAGCACGAGCAGGAGGTCGCGCGGATGGCGAAAATTAAGGATGGTGAAATCCAGCGCTTGCAGTCGACAGTAAACGTCCTGCGGGACGGGGCAGCCGACAAAGTGAAAACAGCGCTGCTAAACGAAGCGAAGGAGGAGGCTCGGAAAGCCTTCGACAGCGAACGAACGAAGCTGCAGCAGGAGATCTTGGAGCTGAAATCTGGCAAAAAGCAGCTTGAAGAAGCTTTGAACAACATTATGCAGGCGGATAAAATGAAGGCCGCCGACCTGCGCACAGCTTATCAGTCCCACCAGGAGGAGATTAACAGAATAAAGCGCGAGTGTGAGAGGGATATCCGCAGGCTGGTACGTTTAAATTAAGTAATATGTATTTCAGTTTACAGCAACAACTAATTTATTACTGTATCTACCCGCAAACAAGTAGCAGACCTGTTTTGCAGTATATCTTGCATCACTGCAGGCTGGTGCAATAGGCTACTATTTCCACTCTTTCCTCTTCCCTTAGAGCACTGATGAGCCGCGGTTCCCCAACTGGCCCGACCTAATCCATAGCTTTATGCCCCATCAAATAGAATATGAATGACCCCAAACTTTCCAGGGTGAGTTTCTCAAGTGAAAAATAAATTGACCTTCCTTTTCCTACTTGCCTGAACTGTATTTCCGTACAAGGTCTCCTTGATCGAAGCAGTCAGGTGTTGTTCATTTTGCAAGGAAAGAAACCTAGGTGAGATGCGGGAACTAAGCTTTCAGAGAGATTTTATATTTTTGTTTGGGTAACCAACCATACTGAACCCAGATGATGTCTCCATTCCTCCTGAAACATTGTCCCTGTCATTCAGTTTTAAGGATTGTTGCCCTTTTTCTGTTTTTATAAAATTTGTTCACCTGTTGTGCCCTTTAAGGGTGGAAAAATGCGGGCCTAGGATACCAGGCTTCTTTGTGCTTCATAGRACTTCAGCACAGATGACCAACTGTTCGGCTTGTAGAAAAGAGAAGAACCACCAGTATTTCCTAAAAGGGATGCCTCAAGTATTTCAAACTCTGCAGCTTTGTAAAATATAAAGAGTCTATAAGACGGACTATATTTAGTATTTCATTTACATTAGTTTATCATCAAAGAACATGTCTGGTACAATGATGCCTTCCATGTATGTCCCAAAGTTTGGTTGTTAAATTGACTAAACTAGTAGCATGATAGGTATGCAAACATAATTTAAAATTACAATAATATATAAAATATTTTTCTTATGTCAAGAAGGTTAGGGTTTAAAATATCAGTTTTCTTAWGCAAAAATATTTTACCAGTTCACGTTTGTGCAGATATGTCGTGAACTAAAACTAGCTAATGACTGAAACAGAGAATTTACAAGTAAAGAGACAATATGAAAATAAGAAAGCAGTAACAACTGTTTTTTTTCAGTGTTTTCTGCATAGTTGTGTTACTCTATCAGCTTCATTGAGGAACTATGCTGATACAGGTTCAGATACTTACACGTAGAAATAAAAAATAGAGCAAATAGGAAAAAAGGAAAAAAAATAAGAAACAGTTGGAAAATATTCTGCTTGAAGGAAAAAGGTTCAAGACTAGTTCTGTGGCTCAGGTTTTTCAAACAAACGTATACAAAATCAGTGCACTTTTTCATTCGTGGAACGTCAGTATGAACTGCCCTAAAGCAAAGAGTTTRCTGACAGCTGCATAGGCAAGCATGTACGTACATAAATCACTCTGTATCAGGAGACTTCTGTTTTAACAGCATGATTATAAGTAGTTTGTCTGGTTCCCCTCTGAGGTCTGGGCTGATACAAGATAAACTTAATCCAACCTGATTTAATGGTATGGAGAAGTGTTGTTTATTAAGTAGCGTAAGGAACAGAACTGTACTACGATGAGGGCATTTAATGCTTTACTTGATTTACATTTAAAAATACACAAAAAAAACCCAGTATATTTTGGCCAATTTTTCTTGGGCCTCAGTTAAAGCTGTCATTTAACTGACTTAACAGTAAAATCAGATTTAAAGTTAGAAGTTTCCAGTGGAAGGTGAAGTTTGCCTCTTTTGCCTTAAATCAGCCAACATAATACATTGACATGGAAGCCAACAAACCAGCCTTATTCTGCTAGCAGCATAGCTGTGAAAGCAGGCATGAATGCTGTATCATGTATCATATTAACTAGATAGAAGAGTTAGAAGTGTCATTYATTACAGGGCTATGTGAATAGAATTTTTAACACGCTATTACTTGGCATTTTTTTAGATATGCTTTTTGCAGAGGTAGGAACAACAGACTCTTTGCAGTGATTGCCTTGGAAAACAATGCAAGAAAGAATCACTAAATGTATATTGAATTACATTGTCACTTTAGTCATTTACAGTATGACTTAGGAAGCTGAACGTTTATTTTGTCAGCTACTGTTAATATAATGATAACACTTAAACTTTGGAATAAACTGRAAAAATGAATCACAATGGATTTTGTATTTTGTATGACAGAGTTTTAGTAAATATTCTTTCTTGTATTTCCTGAAAAAATCTTTAACAAGAAGCCTTTCACTTTTCGCAAGTTCTGTTCAGCCTTGTTAAAAACTTTGAACATATGATCTCCCTAAATATTCCTAAACGTCTTTGATTAAAGTGGATTGAAGTRTTTATTTCACTATAACCTAAAATAGTCCCTGTTTTCATGCCCCAAAAATCAATGCAAAAGATTCCATTGCTCTCATTCTGTGCATAAGYAGATCCATGTTTAAGAGGAGACACTACATGAGATGAATTAGATTTGCTCATTTTGAYTGCGTGCTCAAATAACCTTATACAATTTTCTAAAGACTGATGTGAATCTATGCAGATTCATACTCTTAAGAAATAATCTTCATGCTATTAATGGAATCAGACTAAAAATAACAATTGTTTTTCAGGAGTAATACTGATCAGTTGTCATTTGTGAAGTTAGACAGACAATTTTAACTGTCTTTGGTCTTCTCAGTCCAAATGATTTGGCTGTTTGAAATAAAAAGTCTTTCCAATTTTAGAACCCTTTCTCTGTTTAGTGTTTTCTAAATTTATGTAAAGGAATACCTGAAAGATTATAATTCAACTTAATAAATTATGCAAGTCCTATAAGGGAAAATTCAAGGCAATTTCACTGAAACTTTTGTTGAAGGGAAAAAATCATCTTAATATCTACTGAATTATGTTTACATACTATTAATATTTAAGCAATTTTTAATTTTTGTTTTGTGTCTTTGTATAACGCTGTATCTCATAATGTAAATGAAAACGTCTGAAACGCGTTTGGGGAGTTAAGCTTTATCAGAGACTTCAGATTGTTCCAGTTCAGAACAAAACCAAATTTGGACTCACGGCCTTCACAAGTTAGTATTTTTTTAGCCCTGCGTAGCTCCCATTTTGTTTGTCTGTAATTCCTAAATGTATTACTTATATCGCCATTGTACAAGTAAATCAGAATATCATGGAAATTAGCTCTTCTTGAGATCATTTGGACCAACCTCCAGCCTGAAGCAGGGCTGACTTCAAAGTTGGATCAGGTTGCTCAGGGCGTCATCCAGTAAAATTCAAAAATCTCCAAAGGTGGAGATTTCACAGTCTCTGGCAACCTGTTCCAGCRCTGAACAATTCTCACTATGAAGTTTCTTTCCCTTTTATCTAGTTGGAATTTCTGTAACTTTTGACTGTTACCCCATGTCCTTTTGCTGTGCATCTCTGAGAAATGTCTGCCTTTGTCATCCCTGTACCCCCCTTTAGATGGTGGAATTGGAATCTGCAATTCTGATCCATGCCCCCAGCCTTCCCTTGGGCTGGCTAGACAAGCTGAGTTCCCTCACCCATTCCTCGAATGTCCCATGCCCCAGCCCCATAACCATCGATCCCTGTGATCCTTTATTGGACTTGCTCCAGTTTGTCAGTATCTCTTTTGTGCTGGAGACTCCAAAGTGGCTGCTGTGCTCCAGATATGGTTTTCCAGGTACTTAATAGAAGACTAAATCACTCCTTACAACCTTACAGGTACACTCTTCCAGATTTGGCATAGTATCGAGTTACAATTCGTGCTGCAACTCTTACTACTACGTGGTCAACTTGCCCTCTAGGCCATCCACGTCTTTTCTTTCCTGCCGAATTCTCCCCAGTCGGTTGGCTTCCAGCCTTCTAGCTTGTTCTGTTGCAAGAAGTAAAACCGGCCCAGGTGCAGCACTTTGTATCTGTTGTAGTTGAACTCCATGAGGTTCCTTCTGACTCATTCCTTCAGCTTGTCAAAGTCCCTCCAAATGGCAGCCTTGTCCTCCAGTGTATCAACTGCTCCCCTAAATCTGGTATCATCTGCAAACCTGAGGAGAGTGCATGCTGTTTCCTCATACAATGAGATGCTGAAGCTGATAAAAATGCATTATTGTCTTCTGTTTTTAAGAAGTAACACTTGGACGATCAAATAAAACCTTTTTCCTTCTGAGAGATCCAGTAATTTTCTTTTAATAAAACATGAAAATAGTAGGAGCAAAAGCTAACCCTCCACCAAAAATCAAAGTTACATGCTTTGCAGTGGGTGCATCCACCTTCTTTCTGATAACATTTACTTTCTCCTGCCTTCCTATCACCAGAGTTTCACCATTTTAAGACTGTTAATTTGTATCTTTAGGTCGTATTTAAGGGAATGGGGTGTTATAGAGATCTTTTGTCTCTGTAAAAATACAAGAACTGTTGGCCATTCATAGGGTGATTAGGTATTCCTCTGCTCCGGGAAGGCCTGAAAAGGATGGTGCTTGGCTTTTTTTCACTTCACTTCTGCAGTGACGTATCTGTGAGTTTTGTTTCTTCTCCGAAGTCTTGTATTTTGAGACTGGAGAGCTGAGTCTTGAATCTTCCCAGTGTGTGCAATGCGCAGTTGTGCGGTGAATGCTGCAGCATGCTTCTTAACAACTTTTCACTGAAATACGTGTGGATGTCTTTCATACACAGCTGCTGAAACTGAATTGTGGGCTGCTGGGCTGCTTCTCTGCATGTTGCCATCTATTTGAAAAGGCGCTTTCAGCTGCCTTTGGAGGCTGAGATAATCTCCTACAAAGACCCTTCTACCATCTTCAGCATTTTAGTACTGCAAATAATACCTTGTCTGAGTATCCTGCAGATTTGTTTGTCCTCCCAGGAGGCAGCAGAGCAGCCTTCCAACACGAAGGTCTTTTTTCTGAACCAGACAGATCTAGTGATTGCTCTTTGTCATACAGGCTCAGCATTTCGCTTTTATTTTTACTATTTTCTTAAGACTCTGTCGCAGCAAATAGGTCAGAAATCTGACTTCTATACTTCTCTTTAAAAGATATGTAATTCCCTATACTTATCAAAACCCCATGCAACTGATGTATGGTGTGGCATCTAGACAAAAAAAATTTGTTTGGATTACTTAGTCTTTCTACCTTTTTCTCCTTTTGCATACTTGTTTCTTATAACTCTGTCATTGACCACTTAAAGCTGGAATAGTAGGTAATAGGAGAAATTCAGTAGTGGTTGTAGTCAGTTATAACAGTGTAAGGTGCTTTTGAGAAAGATGTGTGAAAAGTTATGGAATTGTCTGCACATATAGTGTTGCTTGTATAATTAATCAAAAATTTTAGTATACTTTAACTTTGAGATTTGACCTTTGATGCTTAAAAAAAAGTGTGAAAAGATATCAGAGGAAAACGGAAGGAAGAAAGCTTAGCTCAAACATTAAATACCTACACACACACACACACACACACACACATATATATATATATAAAACTCACTTCTCCACTGGGCTGGCTAGCATCTTTTACCTCTCTTCCTCCTAAACTTTACATTAAATAAGCAGCAAACATTTAAATAAAACCTCTTTATTTATTCACCTCGACCTCGAATGAATCTCATGCAGAGAGTGCTGTGCACAACATAGGACTATTTTGGTTCCTTGCTTTGGATGGACTTTCAGTATGGAATACTTTCTTGGTTGCTAGTGTCCCTTTGTAAATATAAAACACATTAATTCCATTTAGTTCCTTGTTTAATTGCATAAGTAACTTCTCTTTCTGCTTCTTTTTTTTTTCTTTTTTTCCATACTAACTAGCAATTCTCCTGCTAAAATATCCCTATTTTCAGTGTCAGCCATTTAGTACAAAGATCAATCCAGTTTCTTCTGGAGAGGAGAGAGCACTGTAAAACTTTCCTCTGCAGCTGGCTAGKAGATAACTTAGATATGAATGGGTAAAGAAGAAGATCTTATACTTGGCAGTGCAGCAGCTGGCTTTTTCCACTTTGAAAACCGAGTATGTCACTGCCTTGATAGATCTAGCTTTTAATTCCCCAGGAATTTCTCTTTCAACTTTGTGAGAGGCGAAAGTTCCCCTAAAGGTCTCTGACTTTCTTGTGCTATAGCTATTGAAGTCAGGAATAATTGGCAGGAGGATACTTCTTCCAATGGTTGGCTTGGTTTTCTTTCATGTTTGATAAATATTATTAAAACACTTATTTCTGCTCATTTCTCATGGCTGTTATAAGGCTGTTAGATACCTGTTTGTAAAAAAACCCTGCAATTTTGACACCAGCTATAAATGCTAATTCTTGGTTGATACAATGCAGGTAGTTGCTGTGTTCAGCACCTGTCATCTGATGGTACAAAATGCATTAATTAAGAAATGGTACTTTAGAATGCTGTAATTTTAGCCAGCTGCACAGGAGTTACTCATGCTATCCAAGGTGATTTCTCAGTGATTTGCTTCTGCAGCTGCTGGTGGATGACCTTATTTTCTTTACAATCCTCTTTTGGAGGATATTTATATTACATCTCTTCTAAAAGCACGTTTACTGAAAATGAGTTCTAACCCCACATTGCTCCACTACCTTCCTATCACAGACCTCTTWTATTGAATTGTACCATGCTTGATTGTGTAAAGAAATCTAAAATGCTTTAAATACAAGCAAAAATGAATGTCATAGAGTWGTGTCACGCTGTTGCATTGTGTAGCTGAAAAAAAGGGACACATTTCTATTAAGATGAGAAAAAGTTTGAGACCAAAACAGCCAGATGGAAGGAATTTCTGGGATGGTATATTTGTTTTAATGTAGGGTCTGTGAGCCCAAGGCCTGGATCCATGGAGTAAGATCTCTACTGAGYATTTTGGATGAAAAGATTGTCTCTGTCATTTGGACCTTAGTGAGAGATAGCAAATAAATAGTGGGAGRTAGAAGGCACTAGTGTAACGCTTCCAGTTACTAAGTGTCACTTACCTCAGTTGTGGATTAACTGTGCCACAGATCCAGAAACCTCCTCCAGGCATCTGGTGCGGCAGGTCCTGCACCATGCTTCCTGGATAATGAGGGTTGAGGAACACCATGGAAAGGCATGGGCTTGCTCAGAATCAGATCATGAATCAGATGAGAGTTGATCCATCCAGGTTTGTAAGCTTCAGTACAGTGCTGCCCTTGTGRTATCTGCATTGCTTGTTGTAGAGAAATTCCTGTGTCTCTGCAATGTGCTTCCCCATGTCTTAGATTCTCAGGGATATRTTAATTTAGATATACTGTTAGATAACCAGAAAATGTACTGTGACCTCAGCAGCTTTTTGCTGTTAAGTATTGACAGTCTTTTTAATGGTTTCCTTTTGCATTTTAGAGGTATCAAGGACAGGAAGAGATTTAAGAAGGGTTTCAGGAAGATTAATCAGGTAACCAGATGGGTATTTATTTACAGTTCCTTGAATCAAGAAGAGTAGCATGAGAGAGAGCATGAAAATGCTCCACCAAAAATATGATGAGTTGGTAATGAGGATCAAAGATAGAACCGTAGTAATAGGTGAGGCATAAATGGGTGGTGGTTAGGCTGTCAACATCCTTGAAAGTCAGAATGAATTACTTGTTTAATGTAATGAAAAGAAAATCAGTTTAGAAAATGAAGAAACAGGATTTTTGTGATTGAAGAGAGCATCATTAATACAGCATTCTGAATGGATGTGAACAGGCAGGACTGCATTTGTTAAGGTCAGAAAGGAGAATGTTGCAAAGACGGACATGATATAAGAACTTGGATGAAAAGTCTAGCTGTGTGTATGGGTCTTAAAGGTGAAGGCAGAAAGCATTTTTATACATAATCAAATCAGACCTGAGAGACAACAGAATTAAAGGCGATAACCTTTTTGCGTATGTAAGTGATGAGCAGTTTGGAGATGGTTCTCTAGTGAAATAAAAAGAAGACATAAAATAGCAAGGAATGCTGTTCATTTTAATATGGCAATCCCTTCTGGTGAATGAACACTGCAGTAATAGAATAAAAGGTTAAACACTTAAACCTGAGAGGTCATGAGGGGAGCACTAAGTGTTATTTCACTTAATACCAATGTGTGTGTATATATATATATAATTAGACCAAAACAGTTATGGGAAAGCAAGCTTATATATGTGGAAAAAGTTGACAAGCTTTTAAACATACAACTTCTTAATCTGCTGAAAGGCTTTTGTACCTGAAAGTGTTTTTTTTTTTTTTTTTTTTTTTTTTTTTTTTTTTTTTTTTTTTTTTTTTTTTTTTTTTTTTTTTTTTTTTTTTTTTTTTNTGTGTATGTCACTTAGTCTAATGAAATAGATTGTTTCTGTTTCAGACCATGCTCCTCTGGAAGAGAAGACCATCATGGTTGTGGCATTGTTGCTACTACAACATACATTTCATCAAAATAGTAACCAACAGGGAACAGATTAATCCACTTTGATTTCCATTTGCCTAATGGAAGACACTCCTCTCCTCACTAAARTAAATACTCTGACACACAGTGTAATTGCATAAGGCTGCTTTGTTCTGTAATGCCAACTTCTTTGCTTTGGGTAACCGATCTGGTAAGACATCTCCAAGAAGAGAGTAGTCCTRTAGTGGTACAGAACTGGCATGGTGACAGTGTGTGTACTCCTTACTGCAGCTAGTACACTAAGTTAAACTAGTCTTTTGGGACTGGTTGATCTTCTTCTCTGCTCTGTTTGCTTATGTTCAGCTTAAATCTAAGTTGTATCTCTCCTGTGCCTAGTCCTGCACCTTCTCTTGCTTTGCCTGCCTGCCCCTTGATCTGAAGTCTGACCCATGCGGAACCRAGGGATGCTGTGTCTCTGTTAGATCTTTTTCTTCCTTTTCTTTCTCTCTGGAGTAGTTTGTAGTCTCTGTTAAGAGAGCAGACAGTGAAGATGAATGTATTTGCTTTGTATTGTGCAAGTCAGAAGAATAGTAAAGGATTGGGTCAGAGATTGGAGAAAATTTTAAGAAATGAGGCATTGACTGGATTGTTGTAGTTACATTGGAGAAATCAAAGCTGAAACTGTCCTCTTGAGGAAAGGCGAACTGTATTGTGACCCTCATAAAACAGAATTTCAGGTAGATATATTATTGCTGCTGATCTATCTGATCTATTCATCTCTGTCAATTTACATTAGATTAGTTGAGTGAAGTTGCTAAGTAATTTCTGYTTCTGCTGTTTTGTGCTAGTAATGAAAAAAACTTCATGCAGTGCTATGTGTATGTGTGTGTGTTTATATGAATAAGAGATACTCTAGTGTATGCTTGTAATGTAAAATAAAAGCCTTAAAACAAGAGTGCCCAGTCATTGCTATTATATTGCTGTTTCAATTCTTATCACTGTCTCAAAGATTTTTCTGTTTGTCTTTAAAACTGATTTTTTTCCCCTGAAAATTTCACCATATGTAGTGAAATACTTTAAGGTAGAAAAAAGGTGCTAAAAGGCAGAGGGGAATTCTGACTTCTTTCTTGCCTTCCCCTACCACCTCTCTTTCCCCTAAAGCTGTGCTTTTTGGCTTCTTTTCTTTTCTTTTCTTTTCTTTTCTTTTCTTTTCTTTTCTTTTCTTTTCTTTTCTTTTCTTTTCTTTTCTGGTCTGTGTAACCTTGTGTGCTTTGCTCTGTGGAAGTGTATATCACTGAGGTGACAGGTGACACAGGCACGTTTCCACACTGCTGCTCTGCAAGCAGCAGTCCATGCTGAAATTGTTGCTTTCTTTTTTCTTCCAGCTTATACACTCAYGCCATTCTATTGAACATATAAACCTCAAGAATATGAAAAATACAAAATGTAGTACAAATTGGGTATCTAAAATCAAGGCCACCTAGGTAACCTTAGTTCTTCCTTAAGTGTGGACATTGCATGGCCAAATCGTGCTCTCAGTTATATGGGTGCTGCTCCACTTATTTCAGTATGAACACCTGTGTAATTGACAGCCAAACTTTGCTCACAGTATTTAGTTACATGACCATATTTTTCCCCCCTCAAAGGATCCCTAAGAGATCAGTGTGCCTGACAGATAGCATGCAGTGAATGAGACAGCTGCTTAATTTTTGTCATTGCTGCACAGTGCACAGTCCCTCTGAAACACTGCATGTTGTAGATTCTTCCATTAATGAAAGCTGCATTCTTTTCCTGTAAGTCATTTGGGCATACTTGAAAGTCGCACAAATCTGAATTAATCTGCTGGAAATTAATACTGATTTACTGGCTAAATAATTGAGACCCAGAGAACTCCCCAAATGCAGAAATCTGCATCGTAACCAATAATTATAACTTAAAAGTAATCTAAACCAGTTTATACTCTTCAAATCTGTTCTTTTTAACTTGGATCAAGACTTGACTTGGTTTAGTCCAGCCATCTCCTACAATTCAGATTCTGCAAACAGCGCTGATTTCACAGGCTTTGTAGCCTGAGAAAGGAGTAAGTTCATGAAGTTGTATCTGATCGTGTAATTAAGCATCATGTCAAATCTGACTGATGCAGAGATTAACTGTAAGTGAAAAGTAAGTTTTTGACATTTCCTTCTTTTTTAAATCCTTGACATAAAAAAACAAGAATTCTACAGGAACAGGGTTTAAGAAAAAACTACAATATGCATATGATTTAATAACTTCATTATTTTGTTAATTTTTTTAAAGTAAAACTATGATTGCATTGATTTACGTTGGTTGAGAAAATAATTCGGTAAGCTGAAGGTGATATAGCACAGTTTCAATAAATATATTTCTAATAGTTAACATTCTTATTAAGAAATCTGTTTCTATAGTAACTGCTACAGATTGTCACTTCCTCTAGTGTTTGCAATAGTACCAGAGTGAATTTAACACTGATGCTGTCAGGGACAAACCCTACGAGAGCTGCAGTAGATCACTGCTAGCAGTATGCTTTATTTGRTATTGAGATGTAGGAACATCATAGTTCATGTAACTGTAGATGGTATTTAAGAACTATTTCTTCTGACCACTTATTCTAAGTCTCTGGATGCATTTTCTTTTTCTTTTTTTTTTCTCCCCTTATGTTGTGCAAAGACTAGTCTACATTTGAATCTTACAGCAAAGACACATAAAATACTTAGGTATATTTAAGAATTTAAGATTAAACATAACTCTGTGTGAATGGCACTGATTTAAAAACGTTCATGAAGAGATTCACTATGTGAAACTCCCTAATAAAGAGGGAGTCAGCGTGGGGCTGATGTGTACTGCAGCGCCTCGAAACAAAGCTTAGATGGGTTTTAAATGATGTATCTGTCTCTTCTTGTGTTTCTTCTCTGCAAAATAGTGAAGGGAAATTTTTCTTCTGCTCACAGAAGTATGTACGTGTCAGATCAGAGTACAACTTTAGTTGCTATATATTCTGTKTCAGTCTATGCTCAGATCTATTTTAGTTTGTGTCTTGAATTGAGATGTCACTGAACAAACTCTAATGATCAAGTGAAGGCTGAAACTTTTTCCAGGGGAGGGGAAAAGACTTCAGAGGCTTCTAACTTCTTTCTAGCAACCACAGCTTGGCTGCTGGTGTACTTCTGAGAGAAACACAACTTTGTTTCTGCAAATTCGTGGCTATGCATGCTGCAAATACTTGTTTTGTGGTAGTTGTATGTTGTAGTAACTTTCTYGCTTCATTTCTTTCCAGATGGATGAGATAAAAGGCAAAGACAGAGTGATTCTGGCTCTGGAAAAAGACCTTGGTGTCCAGGCAGGCCACACACAGAAGCTGCTGCTTCAGAAGGAGGCCTTGGATGAGCAGCTGGTCCAGGTGAAGGAGGCGGAACGGTACCACAGCAGCCCGAAGAGGGAGCTGCCGGCAGGAGTGGGRGACATCTCTGAGCTGATGGGAAGCCCGGTAAGAAAACTGCATTTTCTTCAAGTGTTCGACACATGGCCATTACCGCCTGTGTGTTCCCCTTGGGTTTTGTGGTTACGTTTCAAGTACTAGAGGGAGTAATTCATGGTAAATGGTCCAGTACTGCATTGTGCTATTGCACTGATGATTTAGAAACTCCTTGGACTTCTGGAATTTCAAAGATACTTTAAAATATTTGCATATAGGTCTTGTAGATTTTACATTGTGAGATTCACCAGGAGCTTACTACTTTTTATGTTTAAATAGGGCTTTTTCTTGTTTGTCATTTGTAAAAGAACATTAATTCCATTCATACAGTTATTTGTTTTATAACTTGGGGAATTATTTAAAACACTGGCATATAGATATTGTCCTTTTCAAGAAAACTGTTGCCATGTGAATTTAATCAATATGCTAGGCATTAGATTCATTTTAGTTGAGAGTAAGAAAGCTGGTGGAAAGTTACTAGTAATAAGTGAAGTATTATTTATATCAAACATATATTTTTTTAAATTGTATGTTTGGCAAGAAGACACTTTTTGTATAAGACATCATGTAATCTTTCACAGGATATTTCTGTTTATTTTTCAGTTTCAATTAATTAAGATAAGTTTTCTAGTCATTGATGTAAGAGTCTATTTTAGATCCACACAATCAACCTGCTAAACTGTACTGTTACATTTCTGGATATTAAAAATTTTTTAAAGATAATTTTATATATTTGTATGTTTTTGGTTTAAAGGAGCAGCATTTGGATGAACGAGATATGCGGAGATTTCAGCTAAAAATCGCTGAACTGAATGCTGTAATAAGGAAGCTGGAAGACAGAAATACTCTTTTAGCAGATGAAAGAAATGAGCTGGTAAATTAATTAGCAATAAAACAGATGGTGACTGGAAGGGCATCTTTATGGTGAAGGATTTAATGTTGAAAGTCAGTGTTATAAATAATTTACAAATTAGTCTTGGTGGGCAACAATCAGTTATTCCTAAAGATAAAGAATTTTACTATATAAATTCGTTTTGTGATCATAAAAAGCATGGATAGAATCTCTCTTGTTTCAGAGAAATAGAACTGTATAAGCTTGTTTTGGGGTCATCGAAAGAGATACCAAATCAACTAGTAGCTTGCCTGCAGCATAGCGTAGAGATGTTGTATAAGACATGCATAATCTCTGCACTTAATTTACTTTATTAATCTTTGAAAGAGTGGAATTTGACATTAGTTTTGTGACATGCTTATGCTAGCCAGGAATTAAAAAGCTTTCTTGTGTTGCAGATGAGAAATCTGCCATCCCCTATCTCAAGGGGAATCACTTAAGTAGGTGAAATTATCCTAGGAGAGTGATAGTAACTTACAAAAAGAAGGCTGTATGACAGGAATTTTCAGAATGAATTTTATTAGCCTGCATAGCTACTTAATTGCTTCTACTGAGGTCAATGGTAGAATTCCCATTGACTGCAATAGGAGGTGAATTCTAACAATGAGCATTTTTTAAATATCTCCTCCTATAATGCCCTACTTCTGAAAGGCATATTCATTCCAATTAGAAGGAATTTTTCCCGTCCTGCAACCTATATATTTGATTCTAAAGTAATACTTTTAGATACGGTGATGGCAGACGGAGAAGGCTCAGATGCAATATTTCAGTCACATCTTCATTCAGTGACATCTTGAGTTGATCTTCAAAARAGACAGTTTTTGAAATTCTGTTGTCCAAAATTTGTCCGAGTCTGGATCAGTGAAATTAATTGGAGAGTACTAGAGTAAAATCAGGTAATCTGAGAACAAAATCATGTCTTTTTCTGTAAGTTTTTCCTCTTTAATTTCCTGTAGTCTTAACTGGCCTTTTATATGACAAAGTTGATTCCTCATTAATTATTGAAGTTTATTGGGGTGAGAGGAATATGCCTTTTAGTCTAGATACAGTTAGCTCTTTTTACTATTTCACATAAATGCTGAGTGTCTTTTTCACTTTTGCTGGTACCATTGCTTTTCTCTACTCTGTACACTCAAGAACATCTTCCTTTATTTCAAGATTCCTTTCTATAAAGACAAGATAATTCAGCCTCCTAATCTTTTCAGTGTTTATGACAAAAGTCATTCAATATATCCTTGAAGAATGCTAAAGTACTGCAAAATCAATCCTTCAGTGTCCCTCTAGATAGAGGGCAGTCAAATGCTCTTCTGGATGCTTCACTTGAAGGCATCAGAAATATATTTTGGAAAAGATATGATGGAGATATTGTCATTTTGGGAGACAATTAGATAAACCCAGTAATATCAGTATGCTTCTGTGATTAAGCACTACAAAAAATGATTTTCTTCTGAGAATGAAACAGAGAACSAACTACACAGTGAAAGTAGCTCAGGAAGAAGATTATCTTTTCTCATTTCCAGTTAAACTCAGTAAACCGGAAAATCTTTTGATTGGAAAGATAGCTTTTTTTCATTCAAAACAACTCAAGGATTAAGGAAATAAAGAGTGAAATACTGAATATCCACAGAAGGGGAAAGGGCAGTGATTTGCTTCACATAATTGTCTAACATCATAAAACCACAGGAACAAAATTGAGCAGCTTGAAAATGTCAGCAGAATGCTGAGATTGAAACTGTGCCCTCTGGCTAACTTTCATTGCTCTAATTACACATTAGTTTTTTTTTGTTTTTTTTTTTTTTAAATAATGGAAGAACAGTGTTCTTCTACAAAGGAATAGCTAAAAGGAAGAAAGGTGACTATGTTGTTCCCAAGAAGCATATCTGTAACAAGATCAGTTTATCAAGAAGATACTTTCATAGATCATTGTGTTTCAAGAGCAAAATCCAGTGACCAGAYTGAGATATTTGAAGACTGTACAAAAATACTGCGTCTGCGGATTTGAACTCTTGTMGTTCTTAGTTCAGCAGTAATCTATATCAGATGCCATTTAATGGAAGAAATAAACTTTCTGAATGAAGGAAAAAGGCAGGGAAAACCCATGTATTTCTTCTTTCAGGCCACTATGACCCAAAGTACAGCTAAGTTTGTTTCTTGCRTTTGCAGCTGAAACGTTCTCGGGAGACAGAAAGTCAGCTGAAGCCTTTGGTAGAAAAAAATAAGAGAATGAGCAAAAAAAATGATGATATGTTGCAGTGTATCCAGAGAATGGAAGAAAAAATAAAAAATCTGTCGAGGGAAAATGTAGAATTGGTAAGTAACTGTCTCTAAGGTTTCTTTATAAGAACACGTTGCCCACAGTAGCACTGAGCTGTAAGTGCTTGCAAGGATCTTACTGTATACATACATTTCTATATAGACAATACAAACTTCAGAGTGTGAACAGTGGGATGGTGTCACTATCAAATTCAGGCAAATACAGCTGTGTYATATTCTAAATTCAGAGTGGCCTGTCTTCTGTGTGCTTTGTGTTGTATCGGTTCACACTGATAAGGAAAAGGATCACAGACAGATAAAAAATATTTGGAGGTTATGAAAGTGTAGGAATAAAAGCTAGCCTTAGTTAAATACTGCTTTTCTGAATATAAGTCAAAATTAAATTTGAATACATGTGCCAAAGGCCCTGCTACATTTGATCACTTAGTTCACTTGTCCACCAGTTTAGTATTGTCCCAGACTATGTTCTCGAATTCTGTTTTAAAATATCTTATGTGAGATAATGACATGAATGCATACAGATTGTATAATGCTAGGTTGGTGGAAAAGAGGCCTACTATTGTGGTGGCATTGATGAATCTGAAGAAATCTTGATGAGCATATTGCATCGATATACTAGTGTATAGTACTAGCAAGACATTTTAAGGAATTATTTGTGTTTAATAATAAATTTTATTTTAATTTTTGTAGAAAGAGAAGTTATCTGCACAACCARTGTTGAAGAGGCACACATCTTTGAATGATCTTAGCAGCACACGGGAAGAACAAGAAATTGAATTCCTCAGGCTGCAAGTCAAAGAACAGCAGCATGTTATTGATGATCTCACAGTGGTAATGTTTCTCATGTGTGGGAACAAGTGCATGCACACACATCTGCAGGCAAATTAAAGATTTGAAGCAATATTTAACTCAGGTTGTAGYAGTGCTATAGAAATAATTCTTCAGCAGTGAAGGGCTCTTGTTATTTCACTTGGTAGTGAGTGAGTTTCTTTGGCATCTGTATGAATATCTGCATTGTAAAATATTTCCCTATCATACGCTGCTTGTGAAAAGAGGTGCATCAATCCATCCACATCCCTTACAAAATTGACTGTCCACAACAGAAGAACTTGAAGGAAAAGACACATTCCCAATCTTAATGACTGAAACATGTTGGATGTAGGCTGATGTAGACCCAACCACTCCTCTGATCAGAAGTTCTCCTCAAAGGAAAAAAAACATGCAAGTTGGAATTCATTTCAGCTAATTGTAAGCCTCTCCTGAGCTGGCCACGCTGGCTGTCTTTTTAGCAAATGGAGGGAAATACGCAGTCTTACGGTGCGGTTCATCTGACCAACAGTAGTCTGGTTTAGGATTAGAAGAGTTGCACAGCTACTTCCCTCTGTTGACTGTGAAGATGATGGGCATAGGTGTTTGCACTGTTGATCAGATGGTCAGGAATCTCTACAGTTGCCTAAGATGTGCCTAGTGGCGTTTTGGGCACTGTAGGGTGCTAGGGTGCTGGCAGAAATGGCATTATATCTGTGGGACAGCCATGCCCTTCTGGACCAGCAGAAACTAAGGGAAACTATTCTAGAGCATTTTCAAATGGCACTACATGCAGATTTTTAGATTGAATGCTAYGTAACAGTGAAACTATTTTAAGATCTTTTTTTTTTAAAACCAAACAAAAGATTAAGCTGTTGGTTAGAACATTGAAGGCAAAAATGGAAGATACAAAAAGATAGAACAACAAAATGTATTATCACTCTGTCTAGAACATTATCTCAGTTCTTGGCACTTACTTTGAGATTTTGACCCAGGATTTCTTTGTAATCAGTGCCAAAGATAGATGTCAGTGTGCACTTGGCAGTGTCAGGGTATCACAAGCAGTAGGATATTACTCAGACACTATAATATAAAGTATGATTCACAGAGCAATGCTTTACCTTCCAAATACTACTGCACAAACAGAGACTGTGATATAATATTAAATTTCCAATATATGGCAGATAATACCTCAATTTTATTTCAGTGGTATGAAAGGATTCTTGGAGGGCTTTTCTTTTASTATCTCAGCCAGTAATATGAGGAAATATGTTGTGTCCTAACTTAGGTCAACTCATATATACTCATGTTTAATGTGAAAGTAAAAGAAACAAGCAGTTTAAAATGTGGTTTCATTTTTTGCTTTGTTTCTTATTTAAAGATACTTTTTCATTGGCAGAAAGAAGTTAACATGTTACATACTTGATCTTTGATATGAATACAGGGGGGACTCTTTGCACTACCATGATGATTCTTAACTTTCTCTTCTAGCTCAAATCTCATCTCTAGAGAATAAAAATATATCATAAAAAATAATGACTCACATGTCATGTACCTTATTAATACAGAAGTTATCAATTTACTTACAGCTGAGACCATTATGWTGCACAGAAATAAGAATCATAGTATTAGGCAATAGAGTTATCTGAATTTTAGGTTTTTGTTTGGTTTTTTTTTTTTTTTTAGTTTGTAGTATACCTTTGGTGCTATTGAGGGCCTATCAGCTTGACTTTTCCCCCAACAGCACTTTTCTGGTCAGTTCTTGCAAGGAAAAATTGTCCACATAAACTCAGGTGCTTGCAAAAGATGGCTAGTGATTCAGCAAATCGTTTTTTATTTAGCATTAATATTGTTCCACTGGCTTAATATTTTATTAAGACAGATTAAGAAGTGTTCTTAAAAGCTAGGTTAGGAAAAGGAAGGRATGGGAGATCTTGAAAGTGTTGTTCATTCTGCATGGGAGGAAGAGGAAAGGAAAGAACAAGTGAGAAGACTAGCTAGTTTCCCCAGTTATTTGGACATGTGCTTAGGATGCAGGAGACSTACGTTAAAAAAGAGGGACTCTGCCCTAACGATGTTCCTGAGGAGGGATTTTGCTACACTGCCTAAAATTCCATTGTTTTGTTTCACCTTTAGCTTATTATATTTTATTTCTATGCAACATGAAATACTGGTGCCATTCCAGTTTGGTAGTCAGTACCTTGTTTTGAAAACCACGTGTATTGAAGGTTGCTATGCAAATTACTGTGCTTTTCTGAATTATTTTGTATTTTCAAAATACTTCTCTTCTAGAACAATGTACTGAGAACGATGAATTACTTTGTTGTGATTTCCTTGGGGAGCTTCTGATTTACCAAGTTTCTGAACTGAACGTATAACAGATAGCTCTGAACTGAAAATTCCAGCAGGGTAAAGAAAAATGCCATACAGTGAGCAATAACTGCCAGAGAAGCAGTTGAAACTAGAAARTTCTGTCATTCTTTTTAAAGTACAAATATTTCCAACAAAGATGCAGAGCTAGGAAGGAATCAGGAACAAGACAGGGAGACAGATGACCTCTCTTTTCTTGCTTTTCCTTTCCTTTCCTTTCATTTCTTACTATCTGTAATCTTCTCCTCTTCTCCACTGGAATTCAGGGCAGCATTCTTGTGTGATTGTTCATAAACCCTGCATTTTCCAGTTATAGCACTATGTCATTATTATGATATAATTAATTGTGATCTTTTTCTAAGGCTGTGTTAGAGAAGACAGACTAAACTGGATAACTGTGATCTTAAACAGTCTATATTGCACTTGACCTACTAACTTAAATGTAGGCCTGAGTTCCCTAGATGTGAAAGTGACTTCGGATTTGAGACTTTTGCCCCACAAGGAAGAAGTCACATGCAACACCATACGTGCATATGTGTGATTAAAGTGTACCTGATATRCTGTCTTACAATCAGTGAAGATGGATTTGGCTTTGGCTACCTGCCTGCTTCTTCAGACTGSATGGCCACCAGAGTGAGAACATTAACTCCGTTTCCATAGTGAGCTTCTCAGTAAAAGAATTGAAGGAACTGCCAGAAATCTGTGCCCAATATTTAACAAAGCCTTTTCTTGCCAACTTCCAGCAAGTTTGTAAAGTATGTCTGAACGTTTGTTTGCTAAAGGGATATATTGCGGTGTGCTAGACCAACATGGTGCTATTTCAAAGGATAAAGATGTTCTATTTATGCTAATTTTTACTTCCAAGTTTAAGAAAACTTTAATGATATTTCTTGGTTTTGTGCATACCTAAATATATATTTTAAAAGAAACCCAAACTAAAATGTTCTCTTTCCTTCTAGGAAAGGGAACGGTTGATACGATCTAAAAAGCAGAAGAGGAAAAGTCTCAAACCTCCAAAGGTGAGCAAGTCTTTGGTTTCCACACATTTTGATTGCTGTGAAAAGGGCCTTTTCAAATAATTCCTGAAATTAGAGATCTACATAAATTAATGGTAAAATTTCTTATCACTCTTCTGTTATCTCTGCTCAGTGTTTATTAACATTTAAGACCTGTAAGTTTTGTAACATACACAAAAGGTTTTTTTTACTATTATTTTTAAACCTAATTACATTTTTAGCCATTGTCATTTACAGCATTTGCACAAAGTTACTCCTTAATCACAATTGAAAACTTGAACTCACACCAGAGTTTTTGAAAAGTGCATTACATATGAGTAGTAAAGAGGATTCTAACCACTTTGCTCTAGTAACTGTTTTGCCGTTAGAGTGCAAAGTACAAGAGAAAAATTAAAAGTTAGAATAGTTTTGTTTCAGAGTATGCTTTCAGTGTTTACTGCAACATAGGATATAAGTAATAATCTTTCTGAATAGTGCTTTCATGCAAAGCTGAATGTTAGCAGCTTGGTGTGCGTAAGAGGAGAAGAAGGGAGCACAGGGCAGAAAATGAGAGTAAAGAGTGGAGAGAATATTATCAAGTATAGGGTAGTTTAAGGTATATTCTGTTCTAAATAGAAATGTGAATGTGTTCTGCCTTCTGTACTCCTGATGACCTCCAGGTGGTGCTTTCTTATTGTGTTTCATAATACCTGTATTCTGAAAGATTTGTGCATTTTGGTTCTCTATTCRATAGTAGTATCTTCAACAGGTGCTTCGAATATGATGTGTTTTTGCAGGATGAGGAAAAAAAAWTTTTGAAGTAACAATATTTTTTTTTCTTTTGCAAAATGGAAGATTGTTAGAGGTCAAATCTATTTACAGTAAATAYGAACCATTCTCTGGTATAGTATACACAGAAGTTTCTATATTGTGGGCAGAGTTTAAAATGCAACTAGTAATGTATATGTGTATATGCATATGTATTTGATTCTATGCCATAATTTTTGTAGATCTCTAATTACTAGTCTCATCTTATTTAAAATTAATTGTGTAAGATTTTTTTGTTGAGTTAGAAAGTTCTTGATGAAAAACAGCCAGTTAATCTTATTTTTCAGAGGAGATGATAACTAGTGATGCTAATTTCCATAGGTTGAAAATTTTCATAATTATTCATTTATGCCTTAAATTTTCTGTGTTAACAGAACTTGAGCTGGCCAGACTCTGTGCCCTTCCCCTTTGCCTACTTTCTCTTGAGGGAGGTGCTGCTTTTCTCATATTTTTATTCTTCCCTCCATTCCTTGTTGACCAAAAAGAAGAACAGAACAGCAAATACCTGTGATTCCACTGAAAACTCTGTGGTAGTCTATTTTCCGTGTGATAAGAATACTACAGGTGGGGGACTTCTGCAGAGATTATTGCAAGAATTGTGCTTATGAGCAGCTGAGTTACTAGGGGGTTCCTTTTATGGTATGATGGATTTGTCAGAAAGAAGTGAAGTAGTGAGTAACAGACATAACTCCTGCTAGTTATTCCATCCCATGACCCTCAGCCTATCAGTGACAACTGGCCATAGGAAATTTTGTTTGATTCTATCTCCTCAAAGGAAAAGCAGGACTATAAAACAAAAGTGAGGGAAAAGAGAAGGCAGGTTGAGAGTGACTTGGATTTTGTTTGCCTGAAAGTAATAGATTACAGTCCTGGGAAAACTGTATTGTGTGCATCATCCTTGGATGCATGGCTAGTGTCATATTAGATATGTCTATACCAGCTTTTAGTCACATCCAAGTATCCACACGCCTGGAGCTGATTATATTCATGCTATCTATTGAGGAAGAGCTTGAGTTTTTGCTGGCCCTGCCGTAGAGCTTGGCTCTGCCCACTTGCAGTTTGGGGGCATCCCAYGATTTTCCTCATCAAAGAGATGTCAGAGAAATGTGAATTAATATTATTCACAGACAGAGAGCAAAGAATCAACCTAAGATTAGTTAAATGAGAACCTGCAGTAACTTGGACTGGTTCCTGATGGAGATGGGTTGTAGGAATACCAAATTCTTCTGATTTAAATATGGATCATCTTGTGCTTGGTACAAAAAGAGCAGTGGTAGAGACTTCTGAAGAAAATAGAACAGTTAGAAGGGATAAATTTGGGAAAAAAGAAGAAAAGTTTCTTATTGCCAGGACTAGCTGAAAATTAGATATGTTTTATATATGTGTATGTGCACACACACACCCTAAATCCGTATTCTTTAAGGAAGGAGAAATATATTTTTTCCTTGTTTTCATGTTTTCACCTTTTCTCTTTGGTTTGTTATTCATGTTTGTAATTTCTTGGAACTTTTCAAAATATCCCTCCCCCCCCCCTACTTTCTAGTAAGATGTTTTGTCTTGTGAGGGAGAGAAGAACATTTTAATGCATTTCTAAATAAAGTGAGGAAGCATCACAGATGAAAAATTTAAGTTGAAATGGTTCAACCTCCTGCCCCACCGAACTTCATCAATAATATATTTGAAAATGTCTTAATTAACAGCTGTATAAAACTGTAGGAATTCTAGTTTATGTACAGTGTTGACTTGGAATTTGAACACTGTCAGTGTCAGCTATTTGAACGGGGGTGGGGSAGGAAGGGAGTTGACATGCTGGCTGGTTTCCTTCCCAGTGGTGCTGTACCGTCCTTTAGGCCCTAATGTGAAGGCAGGACTTCAAGCCTTCTTTACGGCTGAAGTGGAATGAAAATCAAAAAGAGCAGGTCTAAAGAAGTAAGGAAGCCATGGTAGTGAAACAGAGCACTTAGGACAGGACACTTTCATCTTGTCTCTTCTGCAGGTCCAGCACAGGAAGGTGTTTTGAATATTGGAGCAGATACTTAATGGAAAGCAATAGGGCTAATTACTTCTCTGAGTGTATCATGCTTGGTCTCAGATTATGCTTTCAAAAGAAAATTACTTTCTTGAGCGTACTTTGCATGTTTAKTGGCTGTAGAGGATCATATTCTTCTATTGTTGTTTATAGTCACAGTACAGGAGTCACAGACTCCTGGAATCTAGGTTGCTTGTGTTACGTGTGATTTGGGTTATGATGATTATCAGAGTTTGAGATGAAGGCCTAAGTTATACTTTGAAGGAAACTATGCATAGTCATCTGTTATTATATATTATAAAACCACATGACTAAAATTAGCAGATTTTTGTCTTACAGTTGATTGTTATTCTTCACTCCTTGAGGTAAGAAACATCTTACCATTGTTTTTACCCACGTTCTATAAGGACACCACCAGATAATATAATTGTGATATGTGTATTTTAACATATGTGTATCCTGTATTTGACAAATTTTTCTTTTATCTTTTAATCCTTGCTACAACCAAATTAGTTTACAGTTGTTGTTGTTACATTGTTATATACAGACACTGTAGCTTGAATAAAATGCAAAATCCACATGGTAGCTACCTTGGAAAGACATAATCAAATCATATAAAATCTCAAAGTTCACTTCCAAGAAGCTGCATTCATGCAGATGTGCTTTGCCTTAGTTGTGCCTAGCTCCTACTTCTAAGTTAGTTTCACAGGACTTTCAAACAGTCATCTCAGGTCAGTTGGCCTTTTTTCCTTCGACTCCTACATTTCATGAACAGAAAATCAAAGCTATTTCAGAAACGCTGAATTGAAATCATCAAAGGAAGCCACGTAAACTTTCCATTTTTTTATTTAATCAATATGTTTATAAATAAGAGCTCACCTAGATGTCATGTTGGGATTGTACTGTGTTCATCCTCTTTGTTTTCTACACCTTCTCTGAGGAATTCAGATGAAACTGATAGGATTCATCTGATCAAATATTGATGTCTACACGTGATATTAGCTTGGGCGAGATATAGACATCTCAGTCTGGAGAGTAATTAGCTGCATGAGGATGAAAGTCCTCTCCTTTGGAAGTAGATAGCTAAATAGGCGATGTGAGTTTGGTCCTAAAATTTCTCTTTGTGGGCTCCAAAGGCAGTCTAAAATGAGTTGCGTTATACATGGAATAAATAGTGAAAGTGTATTTCTGTTTATGATCTGTGCAAGAGTCTTGTATCATCTAGATGATAACCTGTGTATAATAGTAGAAGAAATTATGGGTATATTTGTTTTAGCTAACCTCTCAAAAGGAGAAATTATGCATATCATTACTTTTCCAAGAACTGTAAAATGTAAGATTATCATTAACATAGTGAGTTGTCCAAGTTTGWCTGCTGGAATTGTATCTATTTTCAACTGTGTCCCACTCTTAACAAAATGAAGAAGGAAATAATTGTTGAGAATTAGGTTTCATGAATGTAGTCAGATAAGCCCAGACTGGAAGGCGTAAAAAGGTTCCTTTATTGTGGTAATAAGTAGTCTTGAACCCGTGCAGCCTGTTCCCATTGCACTCACATACTGCTGTAGCTTTTCCTCAACAGATGCTTTTATTTTCYTGCTTCCTTAATTTTCAGTGTGCTGTGATTGGTCATTCTCCATGTTTTCCTGTCAGTATTTTCCTGATGGTGGTTCCTGTTACTAGGATGGAATTGGTGGCGTGCTTTTTAGGGTCTTGAAGACAGCTTAGAGTAGTGGACAATCTGCTGGCCAGTTGGGTTAGCCTTTGTATTCCTGCTGTGTCTAAATAACATTAGTTCAGCAGAAAGGCGTTTGAAAACACTGAAGATTTAATTTTTTGTGGTTAGGTATCTGTGTTATATCTGTGGCAACGTAAGTGTGCTAGGTTACTGTTGCTAGTTTAGTGTTCAACAGAGCACCCTTAAATACCAAGGGACATATGGATCCTTAGAAGAGCGTGGCAACCATCTCAGCTCCCCCTGGGTAAGAAGTGCTGCAGCTGCTTACTGCAAGGGGGTTAGGGGAGTGATACATTGACTGTGTACATTCAAGTACTGTAGGATTTTTCTTTTTCTTTGAGATGAAGCTGCCTCAGCCAGTAGAGTTTTTTTTTACATTAATGTGTCATTGGACTTGTTGGAAGAAAGATATACCAGAGGTGAATCTTGTTTTGCTACTCACAGTATGCTGTCTCAATTTTTTGTGAACTTTGATAGTGAAATAATCAAGAAACTCTAGAAAAAAAGGTTTTTACACCCATAGAATAGAATTACAGTGTTTCTGTGATTGATGAAGWCATGCATTTAAGAATAAGCATAATTGCCGATTTTATTTGGAAATTATAGGACTCTGAAGATTTGTTTCTTTATGTAAAATTTAATAAATAAACTGTATTTGTGATACTGGAAAGTGTGCACACCAGTGTGATGGAGTTCGTATTTCTTGTTTTATATTTTTCTTTTTTCATCTGTCTCTGTGCTTTGGTGTGCCTGTATTTTTCTGGCTGCCAAGAAATGACATATAAGCATGAAGGTAAGAATTTGCAGATTAGTTCCTCTGACTGCATTACAGRGAAATTCCTCTTGGTTCATTTTCATCATGTTTGATTAATTACTTGAAAATAAGATAAATCTTACTCAAACTATTAAAATATGTGCGTGTTTGTTGAAAGCTGCCTACATTATCTGTGTGTCACTRTTTATTTATAACATTGTAAACCTGTATTTATTGAGCAATAGACTTCAATAGAAGTCTTAATATTTTAGTTGTAAAGACTTAATGCATAATTTTACTTATAATTGATACAAATCTGCATGAAAAATACTGACCATTAAGTAAATGACAATAGTCACTGCAAGTTAGAATTCAAATCAGTAGTTTTCGGTAACTGATGTTACTATTTTCTTAGTCATCATTTAGAAGTAAGGTTTAAATATACAAATAAATACAACAGAATATTTATATTGTTAATTTAGAATGTACCCATGTTTTATATAATGTGTAGTTACAAATATCCAGTCACCAATAATATTGTACATGTTCACATCTTTTTCAAAAGCCAATTTGATTCAGCTTTTGAGTTATGTATGGGATCTTCCTAGAAGTTGCTGTATTCATTTATGCCTTATTATTTATTATAGAATTTATCAACAAACTTCGTATGAGTCAGATGTCTCCATTTTTTTCCTTTACAGCTGTTCCCTTATCATTCAATTTGTTGTAGTTTTGCTGTGAATCATTTCTTGTAGCTAATTGCTTTGAATAGTAGATGATCAACAATAAAAACAGCTGTTTTGTAATTATYTCATGAAGGAGATACATGTGTGTAATATACAATAGCTAAATACAATATCCCTATTGCTGTGGAAAGCATCCACAGCTCCACAAAAAAACAAATATGCAGCTTCTCTATAGAGAGAGAGGTCATAAAATAAATAAATAAATGGTTCRGTTTTAACCCCAAATATTATAACCAGGCTGTATAGTGTTTAGCAGTTTTTTAGTTTTGACTTTCCTTGAAGCATTGGAAATTTTCAGTGTTATGGGAAATACTAGTTTTSCTAGATAATGCCCTCCTATCTAATAATTACACGTGTTATTTATGAATAGAAGTACATTAATTTTCTGTAGGCTTTGTTAGTGGAGAAATATTTAAATGTATCTCTTCTGTCAGAACAGCAGCATTGTGATAAACATCTTTATCACAATCTATATACACTTACGTAAAATCAAAACCACTGTTTTATTATTGTTTTTCACCCCTTGAAACAGTATGTGGGGTGTATCTGCTCGCATATTAAAAGGAAGATATATTTAAGCTAAATTATCTATGAAAGTGACTAGCTTGAGGAATAGCAAAAATCCTCCCATAAGTATGGTGAGTTTTATCCTCAGTTGAAACTGATGTGCTGTCAATCCTCAYGAGTCCCTTCTACCAGCCCTTCCAAAGTCAAGACTTGACTCCTATTCACGTTATTAGTACCTAGGGCTATGTTTTATTGCAGGCTGCGGTTGAGCTTTGCTCAAGTGTGGTTGTCATCTTTGCGAGACCAAATAGCCTTGTAATGAGAGGAGTAACCAGGATCAACCATTCCATAACCTTCTAAGCTGCTGGACCTCACTTGTGGTCCTCCAGAGCTCAAGATAAATGTTTTGAGCCCAATCCGCAGGCAAGCTAGTWTGGGCAGAGGAACAGGATAAAAAATTACAGGTACAAAAGTCTGTATGCAGCTTGGTTTTGGGTTTACTCTTAGTGTCTGACTAAAAGATGTCTGCATAGTGGAGGGATGCAGCTTTCATGAAAGTCTCTYGGTTTTTGTTTTGCTGTTCTCATCTTTTTACCTCCACAGAATTTACCTTCATTTTTATGAAGCTATATCTGATCTGTTTGGAATCAGAAAAAATACTTCTTGATGAAATGGCCTGGCAAAAGRGATTGCAGATTCATTTGTCTTGAAACCTTTCTTACAACTTGAGGGTAGCACAGTTTGGTTAGCCCGAGTTTCTATTCCCAAACTATACTTCATGTATTGCTGTTATATGATTGTAGATTGGAACCAGTATTYAGCGTCCATTGGTCAAGCAGGACARAATGGTGCAGAATGTGAATGCTGGAGGAAAGAGTTACGTGATCCCAGGGAAGTGTGTTTGTCTGGTGCTGTGGGCAGTTCTGCCTAGTCAAAGCATCATAGTGCTTCCCAGACAACAGAGATAATGATAATGTGTCTATTATAGAGTTTTAGTACTATAATTCTCCTCCTTTTTTTTTTCACTTGTGAATAGACTAACTGGTAACTTTAGTGATCTGGTAGCCTAGAAAATGCAGATTGGTTTGTAAAATTGTTCAAAAGCTTTTTGCCTTTCTTGTAGCAAGGCAAACAGTATTTTCTTGTATTTATCTGTATGGATATGTCGAATTGTAGTCTATTTGCAAAAGATGGCTTTTTTTCCTCTTACTAATATACGAGCATATAGCATCTTTGCAAAAGGAGTTTCTTGTAGAAGCAGTTAATTTAAAAATACAGTTGAATGAATTTCTTAAATTGTTATTTCTAAGAGTTCATCTTAAGTGCATCAATTAGATAGTGCCTTGAAGCTGTCTTCTGTAGTTTGACGGGATTAGCTGTGCTGTGAGGAAACAAATGTGGAGTGAGTTAGTCACAGTAATGAGACTGAGACTTGGTGGACCATGGTGACCTGGGCTGCAGCCTGTAAATGCAGTGCAGCATATCCCAGCTAGCTTGAGTTTACAGTGCCACTTCATACAAGGTAGAGACTTTTGGTTCTCAATGAGYGTGGTCTTGAGCCAAAGGTATGACTGCAAATGTTAAGGGGTCTCCCTGACTAGGATGTTTGATAACCTTATTCCTTTCTTCCAGCAATACTCATCTTTTTCTTCATTTTCTGTTCCTCTGACTTTGGGTGGGTTATGAGAGGTGCAGGTTGTATTTCATTATATAAAGGTAACTGTAGAAACACTTGTTTCATGTAAAAAGGTACGAGAATGTTGCGTATTAATGGATAACCATTAATGGTTAACCATTAGCTTTAATGTTATTTTGGAAGGAAAAGTACTTGGAAAACTGTTTGCCCTGTTAAATGTCTAAGCAGTATTTTTATTTTTTGAACAGCGGAGTTTTCTGTAGACAATTGCTGCTTTCTCAAGATGTATTAACAAGCTGATGGAAGGGGAAATCTTGAAGGGTGATAAGATTACTGTAGTTGTGACTTACTAATAAAAATAGTATTTTTCACAGTGAATATTAAACTATTCACATATTGTCTACTCATTTTCMCTAATTTTCTGCAAGCATGCATTCAATGGATTATGTTATGTGCAGTTTTTAAAATCTACACTGAAATGCTTGTTTTCTCTAAGTATATATATTTTTGCTTAATCATACAGTTAGTGGAGCAAATTTTGGAAAAAGTTGAAAATGATAGTGTTGGAGAAATAGACAGCAGCAATGCATAATTTTTAGAAGAATTTTACACGATAGATATAACAAATTAATTGGACTTATTATTTTTTTTAAAGTAGCATAAATGACAAACTTTGTTCCACATAGCTCTTCAGAATACTTTTTCCCCTTCTGGTACCAGATCTTTTATTGAGTTACTTTCTTATYTCATATCGAGTTACTTTCTGCTGAATACGTATTACATTTCTTAACTGTTTTTGAAAGAATTTTGTAAAATCTGTATGATTTTGCTAATTGTGTTATATACTTGTACTAAAGCACTATTGTAGTGGCAGTTATGTGGCGTGTGCAGTTCAATTCTTGGATGTGCTTAAGCAATCAAGTAAGCAATTTTGAGATGGTAACTGATTTACTGGGATTCAGAGAATAAGGACTTACAAAGAACCAGTTCTTACATGAATGAGTACAGTGAGATAATTGGAGTTAGAAATGTTTTTCAGATAGAGCCCATATCCTTGTGACTATGAACTCAGGTATTTTAGAAGTAGAATTGAAATAACGGCCAGAGAGACCCTGGCTGCTGTTAACCAGGTTGTTGAGGTTTTCTGTTTTGTTAGTAACTAAGAAAAACTAACTTTTCAGAGACATGTTGTGGAGACATTTTTTGGATTTGATGAAGAATCCATTGATTCAGAAACATCATCAGTAACTTCATATAATACAGATAAAACAGACAGGACACCAGCAACACCAGAAGAAGATTTAGATGATGTAAGTAGTAGCTCTTATCTTCTACAAAAATCAACATGGGAGTATAAATGCAAATATTTTTCAGCTATTCTGCCACAGGAATTCAAAAAGATTTGACAGGGAGTTGTTTGGTTTTATTTTCAAGCCCAATAACATATACACAGTCATTGCAATAGAATTAATGAATAAGCTGACATTCTACTCGACAGACTTGGCAGGATATTGGGCCGAGAAGTAAGATTGTTTTTCTCCAACCTTTTCTTAGCARTCAGAAGAAGAAAATAAATAAGTAGGTTGCTTTGCCAAGAGTAAATAGTTACTACACAATAGTTTGTTTTAGAAACTTGTAATTTATTTGACTATTTTACTACAGCCAAGATTTTCTTGCTGTACTTTACAAGATCGAGAAAGGCTTTTGCAAATCTTAGGACTTAAATGATCATAGGTAGTAAATATCCGCTGACATGCTTTGTCTCAGCTGTGCGTTACACAGTGCAGCTGGTCTACTTGCAGTGCTGAGGACAAACATGAATTAGATAATCTTTTCATCTTTCTTGTTCACTGACTTTTGCCTCTTACTCTTCAGTCAGAAAAAATTTATAAGGATATTTTTTGGCAAAGAGTATGGATGGCAAGTTCTAATTATCTTATTTATAGAGGCTTCTTCTTTGGCTAGATTTAATATCTAACAATATTATAATCTCTTTTTCCTTGGAGTTTGAGTTCCAAGAGCAAGAATTAATTAAAGGAAAGAAATTTCTTGCCTTCAGGATTGTAAGAAAGACCTTGAAAATGTGGATGGCAGTTGTTCAAAAATCAGAAGCAAATTAAGACATCAAAATGACTACAGATTAAAGAAAAAGAAAGAAAAAAGCCATCTTATGGCTTTTGAGATATAACCTCTGTCTTTGTGTGCTTAGTGCTGGTAAGATCATTTTAACCTGTCACAGTAAACACAGAGCGCAAAGAAGTACTGTATTGCATGGCAATTAGGACCCCTTCTGAATTGTAGTCATGAGAATTGCCGAGGGAAATGGTGCACTGAGCTGTTCTGTCTCATCTTTCCCTAGTTAATTTCTTGCCGTTTCTATCTATAGCTACCTTATATATTAATTTATACTGTCTTGATATTGTAAGATATATACTAATTTCTACATTTGTCTTACCTTGAAATCATCTTTCCTTCCACTTTTACCTGTGTATTTTTGTTTTTAAGCCTTTATTCAGCTTTGAACTGAGTAGTTTTTTACATGTTGTGTGTGTGTATTATATCTGTACATACACATACATTATGTATATATTTTTCTTTGCACAAACAAAAACATCTTTTCCCCTTCATTAAGAGCACACCTAAAGAAGAAGCTGAACTAAGGTTTTGCCAGCTAACAAGAGAGTATCAAGCTTTGCAAAGAGCATATGCGTTGCTTCAAGAACAAGTTGGTGGAACCCTGGATGCAGAGAGAGAAGCAAGGGTAATTTTTGACTGAAATTGATTTTTAGTTCTGAAATAGTTGAAAAAGCTGAAAAAAATCTGAATAGCGGGAGATGTCTTTGCTGATCAGTAAAATGCAAAACACTAATCACATTACAATGTTTCTGAGGTTTAGAGAATGTTATTAGTAAGCAGACTACTTATATTCAGCTGGTGCGATTAGAACAAAGATGATATACTTTATTCTAACATACACAATATRTTATAGATTTCAGAAGTAAGAAACTCTTATACAGAAAGATATCCTAACAAACTTGCAATTTGGATAGTATCATGATGGATTTAAAATGAATCAGGGAATAGATTGTAGTAAGGAAACTTTTATTATATGAGTATAGTAAAAATCTGATCTATATCTGATGTGGGAAAATTTCTCTTCAAATGTTTTGTAGAGTGCATGAAATCACAGAGTAGTTGGAGAKGGAAGAGATCTCCGGAGATCAGCTGATCCAAGCCCCCTGCTCGAGCAGAGTCACCTATAGGAGGTTGCCCAGGACCATGTCCAGTTGGGTTTTGARTATCTCCAAGGATGTAAACTCCATAGCTTCTCTGGGCAACCTGTTCCAAAGTTCAACCACCCTGACAGTAAAGAAGTGTTTTCGTATGCTCAAGTGGAATTTCCTGTGTTTCAAATCATAATCTATTTTTAAATCCTCAGATGAAAAAAGTATTCTTTCAGCAAAAAGTACTTAATCAACTGTTGTTCCTATTAGATCATCATGTGCTCTCTGAAATGAATGTATTTTTATCCACATAGCAAGGTCTGTGCCACAGGTATTTGAGATATGAGAGAGATTAGTATTCTGTTTTCATTTACTTACCTCTCTGCCTGTCTGCCACTGTTGTTCTCCTAATCACTTGCTATTTAGTGCAAGGTTGAGGTTAGCAGAATCATGGCCATCTTCCACTCCGGTTTTCCAAGCTAATGAGAAGAATCACTTCATAATGAATTGGTGAACTCTGACTAATATTTTCAGTCCCCAGATCTATCCACTGAACAATGGATGAACAGTGGTGGATAAAAGGGCTGAGTTTACTAGATCCAAAATCTCTTCTGCTCTATCACAACCTCTTGCAAGTAGGGGCATGTCTAGAAATGTAGCATACAGGCCACTCTACTTGAATGACTACTGTGATAAGACATCAAAACTTACGTAACATCTGAATGGGCAAGTAATAGCCATAGGACAGGGAGCTTCATCACCTTTGCCTCATATCCTTCATTCTGCATCAAGTACAAGTACAGCCTTGAAGCTATATTCCTCTTCTGAAATGGGTTCAGATGCTGGATTGCATCAGGACTTGACACCATATACCACATGTAACACAAGATTACTTGAATCTTGTTGTCCATGGGCTTTTAATATTAATAAATGATATTAAAATAATATTTTTCTTTTCACTCTCAACTTTACTGGAATTGCATGCACATCCAAATTATCCAAATTATTTGTTTTCTTAAGAGATTTCTGTCCCGGCTGAGGAATTGGACCCTGATGCTTTTTTTTTTCCAGATTGATATTGTGTTGAATATATAGCGCATATCCTTTCTTTTTAGAATTGAGCTACCATTGTTCTAGCAGAGCTATTGATTATTTTTTCCAGACTTTTATCCCTCTAATAMAAAATGTCCTGAGAGTTGTTCTGTTATATCAGAGAGCAAGTGTTCACATTGAGTTTTATATGTCATAGAGTAATTTCACTAGGCAAATATTATGCTAGGTGTACAATATAGATTTTATTTCTTACAATTATRTAACTGGGGTTAAAATTTTAAAGAATTAGAAATACTTAGTGCAGTGGTGATTTTAATGCTATTTAGCTGATGGGAATCTGAGCAGAAAAAATATAATAGACAATAACTAGAGGAAGGTATAATAAGCAGGAAGTGGTCTTGGGAAGAAGTGGTCTTGCTGCTGAATAGGGCATGGGACCTGGTGACAAGGGCCACAGAAAAGGCTGAGGTACTCAATGCGTTCTCTACCTTGGTCTTTACTGGGAAGGCTGGCCTTCAGGAATCCTAGGTCCCTGACACCAATGGGAAAGTTGAGATCAAGGAAAACTTACCCTTGGTGGAAGAGGATCAGATTAGGGAACATCTGAACAAACTGGAYGTACACAAGTTCATGGGACCTGATGGAATGCACCCATGTGCTGCTGCAGGACCCACACAATGTCCTTGTGAGGCCACTTTTGATTATTTTTGAAAGGTCACAGTGACTGGGGAAGGTTCCTGAGGTCTGGAAAGAAGCGAGTGTCACTCCTCTCTTCAAAAACAACAAGAAGGGGATCTATGAAACTACAGGCTGRTCAGCTTCACCTTGATCCCTGGAAAGGCAATGGAGCAAATCCTCCTGGAAACATTTTCCAGGCACATGAAGGACAATAAGGTGACTGGGAGTAGTCAACATGGATTTACGAAGGGATTTACCTGATGGGGAAATTAAAGATGGAGTTGGACTCTTTTCAGTRGTAACCAGTAACAGGACAAGAGGCAATGGGCACAAACTGAAATGCAGGAAATTCCATTTAAACATAAGAAAAACCTTTCATATGAGGATGTTCAAACGCGGGAATAGGTTGCCCAGAGGGGTTGTGGAGTCTCCATTCTTGGAGACATTCAACAGCTAACTGAACAAAGTCCTGGTCAACATGCTCTAGGTGATGCTGCTTTGTGGAGTGGGGTTGGGCTAGATGATATCCATAGGTCCCTTCCAATTTCAACTTTCTGTGACACTGAAACATGTTGAAAAGTTAGTAAAGCCAACCAGCTTTCCCTCTCCCTCCCACGCTGAAGGAATGCCCTTGAAAACTGTAGAAACTTGTTACATGTTGTGACTTGTTATATATTACCCACTTGTTTCATGTTACCTTCATTGTATTATGCCACCACAGCATATTGTTAATAATGCAGGAAAAACAAGATTTTAATGAGAATTTAAAAGTACTGGTGGGGATGGACCTTATTTATCACCAAGGTAAGAGATGCTGCTGGCTTAGAATGATTAACAAAATATTTTTTTAAATTGCATATTGGTAGATTGCTGATGGGTTATTGAGCATACATTGCTCACTTCACCATTATTTCATCCACATCATTTCCTCTGCCAAGGTTTAAAAATCAGTTTATGGAAAGGGTATGTTTGTGAGGGCAGAATTTCTGTGTCTTTATAAGCAAAGCCTTTCAGAGGAAAGTTACACAAGAATGCAGAGTTTTTGACACTATCCAGAGTAATTTTTAGCTAAAAATGTTAGTCTATTATTCGTAGACCCAGGATGCAGGAAAAGTTTACTTTAAAATATTTCATGTTTTCATTCTTCAAGGTTGTTTGAAGTGGTTCTCAACTGAACTTTTTTTTTTTTTTTTTTTTTTTTGAGAAGCACTTCCTGTATAGCCAAATTATTGCTATATAGTTTTTCTAGAGTTCTCAGTGTCTTACAAAAGTCTAATCATATTAAAGACCCTCCTTCTAAACTGAATTAGGAAACTGAGTTAGGAAAAGGAACTTTGGAGCTCATTTGTCAGTCACATTGCAGACCTAGAGATAGAAGTGGGTGCTCTAATGGCACAGGTTACTGCCTTCACTTGTTAGCCTATTTTCCTTTATGATACTTTAACTTTGTTGTTTTCCTCTGTGATGTGTGATAACAGGTAGTAAGAAATAAGAGGAATTACTTTCTCTTGCTACTGCTGTGGCAATTTCTACTATTCCTTAGGGCTGTTATAATGTTAACAATATCATGTAATCACAACTGGYTTTCATTTAGTCTCAAGGATGAGAGTAAATTTTTTCTTTAAAAAAATATGTGGGGAACATAGTTACATTTACTGTTAAGAAAGATTTCACAGACACTCATATATTTGACAGTTACGTGAAACTCATATATTTCCTTTATGTTCATGGGAAGGGGGGCATTGGTATGAATATATTTGGTAATATAATTTTTCTTTTTAATCTTGCAGGCAATTGCAGAATTTTCCTTTAGTAGATTTTGGAATAGCTGCTTTTTCTTTTTAACAGCTTTTCTGGTCTTTTTTGTTACGTTTGTACAAATCTGTCATTTGACAGCGGCTGACAGTTTTCATTAGGTAGATTCCTGTGTTGTTAGCTTTGTAGGGCCAAATGGTTTGGTGGGATGAACATCTGCTGCTACTTTTGGATGAGGTTTAGGGTAAACCACAGAAGCCAAAGATGCAGAAGGAACTGCCTGAAGGAATTACTGAACTGCCTGGGTGAAAGAGTGTCTGAAGTAGGGTGAAAAAATACTTACCATAGCTCAAACAGCCTCAGCGTCTGAGGTTCACCAGAGATAGCTTTTGTTTGGTACTTTTTTGTTTAGTACCTTGTGTAATCCAGTCCCTTTTGGGGTACCTCTGGACCCCATAGACAATAACTACTTGATAGTTTAGAAATCATGTAAAATGAGGGGAAGCTGAGTGGCATATGTTGTTTATGAGATAAATGAATTATTTTGGGTCAATATCTATTATTTGTGCATAGGCTTATTTAAAAATAACAATTTAAGTGGTAAGAATTTATTTAGTGCATATTGCAATTGTCTTAATTTGTATTCTTAAGTAAGTAAGTGTTCTTATTTTGATTTTGTGTTACATCTCCTATCTAGATGTGCGTGCACACACATACACTTTTTAATTTTTTTTTCCCTCAGACTCGTGAACAGCTGCAAGCTGATCTTCTCAGGTGCCAGGCAAAAATTGAAGACCTGGAGAAAGCTCTGATAGAGAAAGGGCAGGTAACAGGCTCTCTTAATGTCCTCTACCACATCATTTTCTCCCTTGCATGCAGTGGTGCCCTTGCCATCTTCATTGCTTGCTGGTGTGTTAGTGTGACTGATACAGCTTAGTTACTACTCCAGCAGTGGAGTGCTCAGATAAAGGAATGTATTAGGTAGCCTAGACAAATCCCATTAAAAATGAATTTTCTAACATATAATACACCAGGGCGTAATACGCTAATCACTAGTATGTATTCGATCTACTGCTCCCCTTCTCATTCAGTCCATTTCTTTTAGCTCCTGTTTTRTTTGTCTTTGCTATGAATTTCAGCAAGATGAGTATTCTGCATTTCCACTGGAGAAATTTTTGATACTTAGAGTAGAAAAATTGGAAGGAAAAAAAACCAAACCCCACCCTTCCATACACACTTTCAGCTGGAGAAATGAACAGCTGAATGTGCCTGGTTGCTGGAAACCACTTGCTGTGTTAACCCTCTGGGGCTCAAATTCCCTGAGGACCCAGCTGCTTTCCAATTCCTGTACTGTCACATAGAGTAAAATCAGACCTTACGCTTCAGTATATCAGGTAAATGCTTAACAAGAATGTGGCCACTGATGCATATTTAATAATGTCTAGGATGTTGAGGAAGACTGCTTAGAGTTATGAGAGTGCGTTTAAAAAACAATCAGTTTCATAATTGCAAGGACATACTGAGAAAATTGGGGCGTTGTTGTTATTTTGTATATTCTTTATTGTTTGAAATAACAATTCAAACATTGCAGCTAGTTACAGTAGTTAAATAAGGTATATCTGTCCATAGATTAAAATTTTAATGACTAATGATCCTGTAGCATCAAATAAAAGCGACTTAGGAATAATACCAGGTTAATGATATTACAATTTTATGGTTTACTCTATGTATGATAAACATTCTGTAAGATTCTGTATGGGTACAAAGTTCTTCGGACCACATTCAAATTAAGGATAAAATTTTTTTATTCTTACTTCCACACAAACCTCAATTTGCTTAGTAAATTATATGTAAATAAAATATTAATAAAGGTAGAAACCATGTTGTCTGAAAATGATGACTCGCTGAGATTCTGGAAGAGTAAATAGAACTGAAGGCTACTTGAGTTCTAACAGTAACATTTTAGTGTGTTGAAGTGGACAATTGCTGTGTAGTTGAAAACATCAACAAAATAATTGACTACAGGGKTGTAAAATGTAAATACTATGTAGATAACTAAGATAAGTGAACATGGATACACATGTAAGAAATTATGTCTGTGACTTTTGTTTCCAGAAAGTTATGTCAAAGTATCCTTGGAAATTAGAATTTAATTAGTTATTACTTTATGAGGTTCTTAATCACATTTACAACTTTGTAACTCTCAGTAATCTGGAGAAGGCAACAGAGATGTGAAAGGACCAATATAAACATCTCTGATGAGCTAGTTTGTACACTGAGCCTTAGTTTTCATAGAAATGGTGAAGGTGTCTTCCTGGGAGCTCTAGCACCTGCTCAGTTCTCCTAACCTGTTAGTACTTACATTCAACAAAATAAATGGTTGTGATGATAAACTGACTTCTTTGTGCACTATGTGATTTTTTTGTTTTTTATTCTCTGCCATTTCAGTGGTGGTGGTCGTGGTGGTGGTTGTGGTGATGATTTAAAAATACTTGTGCAGTGATCATTCAGTCCTAAAATAATTTTAAAAAGGAAACAATGAACCTCATGAGTCTAGTGCATTAGCCCAGGAATTTTTATTCACATTTTACAGCTAAGCAGCAGAAGCAGCAAAGATCTAAAAGAGGATTTAAAGTTTGACTCCTAAAGTTCATGTACAATTTCAAAATAAATGTCAATGGCTCCATTAATCTCATATCAACTCAGAATTCCCTAAATACAAAATAAAACTAACAATCAGTTTCTGTAAGGTACTTTGTAGTTCCTGCATGACAAACTATAACAGGAAATTGTTATAAAATATGAATAATTGTCAACAATAAATCTCAGAATATTAGAGTATAAAATCTGCCAGATAGATTTTTGAAAAGCTCAGCAATTTCCATGACCCAATATGCATGCAAATCCAATTCCACTGAAATTAAGGTTTTCTCAGAAAGTGGACCAACTTTGTTTGTCAAGAAAGACATAAAAGTTGACTTTCAATCAGGCAAATTAAATCAATCTTTTCTTCAGGTGTGAACTACAGTAGTTGAACCTGCAGGTCTGCTGAAACAGTTGAACTTGCCTCTTACATGCAAGCGCTGTGATATCCATCCTGTATTTGACTGTAATTGTTTGTCCATACCTTGAACTTAGTAAAATGCTAATTAATTTTGTTAAACTAAGTATTGCATTTTATTGTCAGCATTTCTTCAATTTATTTCAAAAACTCCTGACAAATGTCATGTCTTTTTAAGTACTCATTTTARTATGTTATTTTTTAGTATTATAACCCAAGAACTTGTTTACTACATGAAAGTTAAAATGCAGTTGCTCATTCTTGTATGTGAATGGAAAAGGTGAAAGAATAGTAGTATATGATAACCATAGCGGACAATCAGTAGAAATTCAAACATTGAACTTCTCAGAAAATGCTAACTGGAGTAAATATTATATCATAACATCTTAGGATTTTTTGCTTGAGGTTTCAAGGCCAGTTAAGGGATTTTGACATCGAGATTTCATTAATTTCTGGTGGGATATCAGTATGCAAATCCATTGCTGCCAAAGGAAGCATCAGCTGTGATACTCTACTAAACACATTTAGATTGCAAATATTTTTTTCTGATTTATCTAGAAAATCATTTGGTTTAGAGTTATGTCTCATGTAAGTGTTTGATACTATTTTAGTAAACTTAYTATGGCAAAATACATTTTTCTGCAGACCAAGTAGAGTGTATTTTGGTAACATAATCCTTTAAATCTGAATGTCCAGCTACAGCTGGCAGTGAATTTTTGTAAATTGGGTCTTTAGAGGGATAGTTGATGCAAATTTTGAAGTCATGGAAAAACCTACAAGCAAAGATCTACTTTGGAGGAAGGGATCAAATGGAGATAGGGTTTTCAACTGAAAAGAAATATCTTCTATCACTTTCCTTCCTCCATGGCCTTGAAGTCCATATCCTGAAGTGTGTGTATCACATTGATTTGCCCTTTTAGCAGAGGGCAATAACCTACATATCACTGAAGCCCATTTTCACTCCCTTTAGGTAATTGCATGCTTTCCCTACGCGTCCTCATTGGGAACTGAGTTATATAACTCAAAATGTGATGATCCTACAACAAAGTTATGAACTCTTTGCAGAATAGAAGGAATAGTTTTGAACAGTCATTAAGCTAAGTTGAATAAATATTATGAAAATGAAATAAAATGTCATAGAAATATTAATATAGTTATGTTCATCCACAATTGCTATACGTACATATTTTAAAATACATGCTTAGCTGTAAAGAATTAGGAAATGGGAGACACTGCTCCAGGGGAAGAAAGAACTTCTATTTTCTCCTTAGTTTTGAATGCTGTATATCCTTGAAATAGTTATGTTGGMTTTGATATGTTGCCCTTTTTATACTTGAAGGTGCAACGATGTCTGAAATCTTCTAATTATTATGGTTATTGTTTTTTCATGTTTGACAAAATATATAGAACTGTAATCTTTTAAATCCTCTTCTTTGATAGGATTCAAAATGGGTAGAAGAAAAGCAACTGCTTATCAGAACAAATCAGGAGTTGCTAGAGAAGGTATGTATTCAGAGCCTGGATATTCACCATTGTGGCCCTTTATCATAAAAGGAATGGCAAGAAGAGATGARTATACTAAATAATGGAACATCAATATGAAAATCACTTTATTTCTCTCCAGAAACAGAAATTCTGATAGTGTCTGATTAAAGTACCAATATGTCCTTGTACTTTTTGGGAGCGGGAACTACCCTTTACTGTGGAATTGCATAATGTATAGCCCACTGTTGGACCCAAGTTGGCTAATGTTTCTGCCAAAAGACAGTCTAAAATACTTACTGTGCTGTAGAATCCTTGTATTTTATCAATTACGCAAAGACAAATATTATCAGGACCACTTCAGCTAATAAGATTGTGTGTGCAGCTTTACCCTTCCATTTTTACAAAATTGTTACATCACATTAAGTAATACTGATTGATTTTAAGACCGTTAAATTATTTACTGGCTGAGATGCTTGGTGATTTCACAGAGCTGGGCATCATCATTATTTTTCACTGATGCTGGTGGGAGAGTTACCAAGTTAGCGATTTACTAATTAACACTTGTYAATTAGTAAATCAATATTAATACAATAGAAATAAAATAACCAAAGAAAAATTCATGACTAAAAATATCTACAGCTGGACTTACTTTATTAGACATTTACAAGGGTTTTATAAGCACTATAGTACAGCATACTAGGTGCTACACATCTGTTTATTATCATAAATAAGGATCCCCCAGTTAACCTAGCCAATAGAAGAAAGTTGGCATAAGGAAGAGCTGATTCTGAACTTCTGTTTTGTTGCTGTTAAGGTCTCAAAATGCAAATCTGGAAAATTAAAAAGTAGGCCTTAAAGACCCTTCTTTATTGTTTCATTTACTGCATGGAGCAAATGCATGGTTCTCTACAAAGTGTGCAACTGGCATCGTTTTGCAAGAGTACATTAGACCCTAGGGAAGAAACATGACTTTCTCTTTGTTGTCCTTTTTGTACTGAACAAAATAATTACAAATTGCATTCATGGCTTTCAGTTTGTTSTTTGGTCTTCAACGAGCTAGTTAGTCTTTTTATCTGAAGGAAGGTAATGCTTTCCCAACAGTCTTGAAGCAGTGCTGTACAGATTTGTCAGCACAGTGACACTTCCAAAAGGTGTGGAACATTAAGTGATAGCAACTATGTTNAAAAAAAAAAAAAAAAAAAAAAAAAAGGAAAGGAAAAAGAAAAGTTATATTGCAAGTTATATTGCTTAATTTGTTTAGATGCATTCATATCACTCTTCCTACTGGCCTCCAGATGATTATTCTAAGAAGTCTTTGCCTGTTTAGCAGTTTTTGCCAGCTTCTGAAACAAAAAAGTTATTTTCTGATGGGATGTACCTTTCTTATTCCCAATACAGGGTCAAATGTCTGATAAGAAACTGAAATAAATAACAATTTTGCTTAAAGTCCTGCCCATTAACTCAATATAATATCTTTTCCTTTGTTTTCTGGGTGTATGACATTGCATTTGTTCCGTAGATTTACAAAATGGAACAAGAGGAGCATCAGCTGAAGAACGAGATGCAGGATGCAAAAGACCAGAATGAACTATTAGAATTCAGAGTGCTAGAGCTTGAAGTAAGAGATTCTCTCTGCAAACTCTCAAATGGAGCTGAAATTATGTTTGAACCCAAGCTGAAATTCCTGTGAAGTTTACTGATACTTCATGCATGTTTAAGGGAAATAATTTAGATATCTATTTTTTAAATGCTATATCTTGGGATAATGAAATTGATACCACTGCCTTAATATGTTTTGGAGAGTGCTCACTAATGTTTATGAAGATGTAATATAGCTAATATATATTGCAAATAGTTTGTTTTTCATCTAATAAAATATTTTCTTTTGCAATATTTTGCCTTTTTTTTTATTTGTTTCATTTCCATAACTACTCCTTCCCCGCATGTAAAATCACTTGGTATGTATACTATATCCTTGGTTGGCATTGTTTCAATTAACACTCCTTCTCACATCTTGCATGCAATGAAATCTAGAGATCTGACACATCCATCACATCAATGTATAATTGCTTTTAATTACACTGATTTAAGATTGACAGCATTAATATAAATTAAAATTACCTTGGAAAGACACATCTTAATAGCAGTGTTGACAGAATTTCTCTTACCTGAAATCCATTTTCTGATGGTATAAAATGGTCATGATTGGATAACTGATATCAGTCAATGACAAAAGGAAAAACCTCTGAGAACTTCAAAGTTAGATGAGGTGCAAGTATGTCTTGGGCAAGTGGAAGTAATGTGTTGCCCATAGAAACCTTCTCTAACAAATTCCATCTATACTTCGAGTAAATAAACTAACAGTGAAATTATTTCTTTGTGAATAAGAATTCAAAATGTAGCTGGTGAGTACAGTGGAAGGCAAAAGTCCTCATCCTAGATGGGGCCTGTGCRGAGTCCAGCGACCCTAAACTGCCTGCGTGTGATGCGGTGTTGCACTGCGGCATTGCCCGATATCACGTTGGTCAGTCTGAAAGATCATCAGCATTCCTGACGTGGCTTAGAACAAACCCTCCACAAAATCCTCCATAATTTTCATCATCCAGCACGTTTCATCAAAAATCTTGGCTTATGCTACTTCCATGGAAAGATGAAGATGTCATGTCATCCTGTTATGTGGACATGCTGCTTTTTGTCTTTGACGTTTCCTTGKTTTTTTATTATTTATTTTATCAACTGTATGTTTTTATGTCATAGCATGTTATATTCAAAATTATGACTTTGGGTTGTTAAAATTTCAGTAGATATCTGGAAATTAAGAAAGAATTCTAATATATATTATTTATATTTTATTAAGCGAATGTAAAGTAAAATAATGAATAATTGAGCATTCAAATTGACAGTTACCCTGGCATCTGCTTCCTAAAACATATTTTTTCTTGTAAAACAACTCAGTAAATTTTCTTAAACCATCAAACAAAAAAGCAGTTCATCCATCATGAAAGTATTTTTCACATACAAGAATCACATGAAAATGAAAAGTAGCTCGGTATGATGTGTTTAGCTCTGTTGTGTATCTATTTTTTAAGGACCTGTTTTACAGATCAAAAATTAAACTATTTTAATGTGATTGTACTAAAAATTTTTTTCTTCTTGTGGGTAGGCAAACACATAGACATAAACATGATGGACAATGTGGATGCTGTGGGAAAACTGTGCAAGCTTTTAATAAATAGGGAAGTGTTCTTATTCAGAACAGTTAAAAATTATTTCAGATGATGATTAGGCTAGAGTATAAARCAGAATCATTTGTGTATCTGTTAATATAGGCAAATGTAGGTGAGTGGAATACAATATGATACAATTATTGTTTTTAATCTAAAATGGCAACTGAATTTGGATAAGAATTAGGCTTCTTGTAATGTTTTAACTACATCAGTTAAGTCTATTTTAAAATTAGACTGTTCATGGGAAAATAATTTAAAAGAGAGACTAAGAAGGGTAAAAACAAAGAGCGGAGATTTTTGTAGTTTCAAATTAGGCTTAGGCTAGTTAATGAACGAGAGTTGCCACGCTGTGTGACCTGCTTGAGTGAACGGACGTGACGCCCCTGCTGTATCGGTTCAAGCACCTTGTTTTCTGCTTTAGGAAATGGGGCGCCTGATGGATCGACGTAGGGACTAAACTATTTGCTGTAGCTCTCTTCTGCTGTGCTGCTGGAAACTGAAGCGCTTTTTTGCCAGTGCCTCCTCTTGCTATCTGGAGAGGAAAGCTGATTTTTCTCACTTGTGTTCCCATGACCACAGCCTATTTAGAGTAAACCCMAATGCCTCAGTTTCCAGAGCCTCCTATCCAGTCATTTTGATGAGCGTGTTAAAATTTAATGTAAACAGGATCTCTTACTTGCTGTTTTACTGTATTCCTGCCTTCTGAAGAAGTAATAGGTTGGTATTCTGAAGAAACACTTGAAAATCAGTAGTTAGGCCGGATAGATTTTAGAAATACAATAGTTTTAGATAAATAGGCAATTATAATTTTTACTTCTGGCTCAAAGCGCATTATAAATCTGGAGTAATGCCGTCTTTCAAACATATTCCCAAATCCTGGGCTGTGCAGTGTATAGGACTGGAGATTTTGCATGTTGTAATATAAAGGTAAAGTGCAGAATGAACAGGGAATAAATACACAGCTTTAATTTTAATAAGCTAGTAGTAACTAGATAATAATAAGAAAGCAACAGTTAAATAAGGTTCTATCTCACAATAAATATTGCAAAGAATTGTTTAGCGCTTCCGCCAACTGTTTGGCCAAGGATCCTGGCATCTGGGGGTCTCGGTTAAGCCTGCAGAAGCTGTGTGTGCATGGGGTTAGTTGTGGAGGCTAGAGCCATTTTTGTGCTTAACTAAACCCTAAGTCCTTAAAGCATGTGGTTTTTTGATCTAAAAGTATAAGTTCTGTAAAGGTGGGAAATAGATGTTTACATATAATCACATGTATTGTTTTTAAACAAAATCTTTTCTCAGGAGAGAGAACGAAGGTCGCCGGCGTTTAATCTTCATATAACCACCTTTCCTGAAAACAACGGAAGCGCGCTTCAACTGTTCTGCCAACAGGAAGGAATAAAGGTATATGTGGAGCCTTAGTAACAGTTAGGTGGTTAGGAGCTTTTCCAGAATGACCCAATAGCCAGGTGAACTCTGCCATTTTTACCATTTTGCTGCAGGTGATAAAAAAAAAAAAGCTGAAAAATGAACAGACTGAGAGAAGACAGGAGGAGGGAAGGGTTTCATAAGAATACAGTCAGGCAGTGTATCAGGGCTTCATCCAGTGCCAGTCAAGGCTGGTCATTTAAGATAATTAGCATTTATTCCAGGGTACTTGGAGAAAAACATTGCAGAGAGGAAAGAGGTTATTGAGGTGATTCACTGCTATGCTTGCTGCAGTATTAAATGTTTTCACCTAAGGTCAAAAATATGACAGCCCCTATTACCAGCTTGTTCCTTATTTTATATCCATTAGCAAAGCACCCATGCATTTTGTTTGTGGATGTAGTGTGCTTAAGTTTTTTGCCTATGCTGGAGCCTTGAAGCATGAGAGGCCTGATGCAAACCCCATTCAGGTGGTCGAGACCTTACTCATCATTTTACATCAAGCAGAAGATAAGACGTCAGTGTCTCTCTAGTTTTGCTGCTATTATGAGGAGAAAGAGGATTGCCCTTTTCGGTTCTGTACTGCCAGCCCGTTCCAGGGAGCGCAGATGGATTCGCATGCTGCTTCGCTTACAGCTGAATTCAGACTTGTTTTGTTAATAATGTTGCATACCAGGTCAGGGTAACTTTTCTGCGAGTGTTATGCTCTATAACATTCACTATTTTTTTTTTTTTTTTTAAGAAAAAGAGTAAAAAAACCCTGATTCCTACCTGCAGATTTGATTGGGAAGTCATTTCTCAAAGCAACACCAAGGGCCATCAATTAATGTATTACCTTTCAAATGGAGTCTCCATGGGCTGCCAGATTTGCTTTCTAACTTACTTGTTATTTTAATTTGCATGTTGGCTGCAGCAGATAGAGCTTCCCAGGATCTGGAACTGCTTTCCTCCCTCTTCCTCCCTCCCCCACGTTCTTCTTTCCTCCACATGAAAGTTTTTTTTACACAGATATTTTGAACCTGCCTTTTAGTTTACTTACCTGGGAGCAGGGACAGTACAYCTCATCTCAGTATTCTGAGATTTAATTGTGGCTAAGACTGGCTTTTTGTATGTTTTGAGAGCCTTTGAAAATGGTTAGCCATTGGTAGCAAATGAAATATAATGATGCAAAAATCTTATTTGATTTTTAAATGTTCCTTTATGATTCAAGAGGTAAATATATTAATTAGAATTAGTACTTCTGGCTTAAAAGACTAAATATCTAGTGTTTCTTATTGAATTCCATATTTCAGTAGTGTAACTGATTCAGTTAAAAGACTTCCCTTTCACTGTTGCCACTGCTGATCAAAACCAGTATTTTTGAGTTTAATACCAACCCAAACATAGGAGTATTTCAGGCTCAGCATAGTTCTGAAATTACTGATATGCACTCTTTATTAGATAATATAGCATTTGGAGACACTGTTGAAGTCTTTGGGGAGAGGAGGAAGAGAGCAAAACAGACCCACAACAAAACAGACCGACTTGAACACAATGCATTATTCCTGCTTTGGAGCCAGGATAGACTAACTTGTGCAGAATAGTTGTTAATTCTCACCTTCATTTGTGTTTTATCTTTAGGAAATCTTTCCATTTCTTCTTAAGCCTTACTCATTAGAGTCTATTTGATACAGAATTATGAGCAAAATGTATTTTGATGTTGTTATGTAATTTGTAAAGATAGATAACTTGGCTTTAAAAAAAATGAGAGAAAGGTCATGCTCACTACTCATATAATGCTATTGCACAATTAGATGCAAACCTGCATGTTATATACTGTGAGTAATGAAGCTAGTGACCCAAGACAACCTTGCAAAATGTTGGCCTCTTCTAAGGAATGCAGAAAGTATCAGCATTTAACAAAGCTGTTTTTCTGATGTGGCTTTTTTAGCTTTCTGCTGTCTTGGACTTTAAAGCTATGCCTGTACTAATAAACTAAATGTTCTTGCACTGCTTACTGGCACTGAAGTAACCTCGCAAGGACTAGTCTTTGCTCACGGTGTTAAGACTTTCTACCTTCCACAACAGGATATCTGCACACAAGCTGTCAGTGGGCGTGATCMCTGGTCCATATTAACCTGTGGGCCATACTTGGGAATAGTTTGGGAATCTTCTTCTAGCCCCGGCTAGATAGTTGCACGAACAAGAGTTCTGGGGCCTAAGAATGTGCCCTGRCACTGTTCAATTTAAAATATAGGCATAGTCTGTGGATTTACTCCTCTTCTCTTTTTTGTATGAGTGGAGTGTTTCTCTTGATACCAGTGAGGATATAACTGGACCTTAAAAAGGATGGATTATTTGTTGTTTTTTGTGGGTCTAGGGGGTGATTGGCAGAAATGTGGCTTTCTACTCACAAGGGCTGTGAGCTGATAGAGTTTGGAGGAGCACTGTGAACATTCCCTCCTACCACTGGAAAGTTKATCTGGAGCTCTACTGTTGTGTTAAAAAAAAGGAGAAAAAAATAAAAGGAACCTTCTTAGCAAATATTTCGTGCTTCAGCTCATTATGTCTATCCCATCATACTCTATAGCATCGTACTCTGCTCCAAACACCGAAAAACCTGTCCTTTTTGATCTTACATTTGTGTACAGGAGCAGGTTGGTAAATGTGAACACTACTGTCCTCRTACACAGATATTCAGGTTGCCTGCTGTAACCAAGAGTGTCATTCAATTTTGGCTCAGAAAGTACTGATAGCGCTTTTGCAATTACAATGCAAAACTAATGTTTAATGATTTACATTTCAAGTCTTTTTGCAAGTAGAATGAATAAAGGGCACATAAAATGTAGCATATAAAAMTGTTTCTCACCTCTTTTATTAAAAAAAAATGAGTGTTAAACATCTTTTCCAGGATGTGAATATATCTGAACTTATGAAGAAGCTAGATATTCTTGGAGATAATGGGGTAACAATTTTTAATTTCAAATATCACTCTAACATTGTGGTTATTTTAAAGCAGATCTTGTTTCYATAGCATATAATGCACAAAGTGATTTTTGTATACCTCTATTTGCATGAGCTGTATCAGTGGTTAGGTACTACTTCTACAAACATAAAAGAAAAGTTTTAAGCTAAATTGATGTTAGTGAAAAGTGTATTTTTTTGAGATAGGATTTAGTCTTGGTTCAATAACATAGAAAAAAGATACTGCAGTAGGCAAAGGGATAAGATATAAAACAGGTTAGGGGAGAAAATAAGGAAGCCAAAGCCAGTCCAAATTTTTCCTATATTGTTTTTGTTAGATGGTGACAACAGTACACRCTATGGTGAAGGATGCCCCTGCCAGGAGTGGATTTACCTGGAGAGAGGGCAAAGATAATTAGTTCCCTTTCTTTCCTTCTCTGTTAGGGTCACCAGATGTAGCATAAACTCTTGGTCATSTGGTTGGGGCACAAACAGCAATGGAGCTGGATCCAATTTATAGGTAGCTTTAACAGTTTGAGACCTGTATACTAATTTTAAACTCTAGATTTATTTTTCATACTTCAAGATATGTGGAGATTTTCACTGTACTTGATATTTCTTTGCATTATTTTGATTAATAGGAAGTCCAGTGCTGGAATGCTTTCTGGGCATCTCTAGGAAACTGGCTTGCTGCAGATCTATAGTCCAGTGAAGTAGCATTTTTTCCACCCAGAAAAAAACATTCAAAATCCCTCACAGAGTCCACTTAATTTTCACTGATTTATGATCTGTTGCAAAAGCATTGGGGGAATGGTATACTGAGCTAGAGTAGAGACTAAATATGCTTATTTTAACTTTTATTATTTTCAGTCATGGGATCCTTTCTGGTCTTGTTTATAAAATGCAAAATGCTATAGCTGTTTTATTTGATGCTTTTAAAGTACAGTTAAAATTTATCATTTGTGTTTGAAGAATGGATTTCCAATACAATGTAAAATGCAACTGCACCTTTTTGTATTTTAGAATTTGAGAAACGAAGAACAGGTTGCAATAATTCAAGCTGGGACTGTACTTTCCCTCTGTGAAAAGGTAGARTGCAGTAAAGATTCTTGTCTGCCTAAAGACTGACCATGTCTTCTAAGATATCTCATAACTTTGCTAGGGAAGCATGGCTTTTCTGTTAAGTTCATCTGGATTGGAGCATGCATTTATCCTTACTTACATGGCTTTGTTGGGGCTATGAGGTTTTGAGGTACAATCAATCATTTAAAATAGATCCATGTTTAAAAATAATAGCTTCTTTTGGAGATATTCCCATAGAAAAAGGTAATAAGAAGTTACTGAATCAAAGAGACTTCGTTCTAGGAAGTGCCCGTGCCCTCAGCCCTCTGATGTCCTTTGGAAGTCACACTGCCATGTATAACTGAAAAAAAAATGCCAATTGCACTGCGGTCCTTTCCTCTAGAAGTTAGCGGGCAGGGATAACTAAGCAGTATTTTCCACTAGGCACGCTATGCGAGAAGTCACGCAGTTCCTCATGGCTGGTTCTCCACGTCCCTGGTTACAGAGGGGGCGCAATCAGTGCGTGAAGCACGATGCCGTGTAGAGTCAATGAGCAGACTTGTCAGTCTTCCCTCTGAAGAGGTTTCCTCCCCCCCTTACATAGGTTGCTACTTAAATCTTTTCTAGATGCGTTTCTAAACTTCAAAACCAGAGCTCTAAARTTAAAATGTTAGTGTTTTGGTTAGCAAGTAATGATTGAGGTAATTGTTGTTTTAACTGGTATAATTTAGATWATCTGTTTATTTAAATATGTTGGGTAACTAATCCATATTAGGTAGTTTAATGATCTTTGATTTAACTGAGTAATTGCCAGAAGCAAAAACTGTAGAAGAGCACTATATTTATCATTGCCCTATAGCAAGAAAAGAGGAGGTGATGATCATAGTCATTTAAATCAATGAGAAAAGTGGGATGTGGGAGGAGGAACCACCCCAGCACACAAGGCTAAAATAGAGAGCAAAACTGGACAAAATTTAGGGCTGGTTAACTGAGTTGTTACTGCTCAAGTAAATTGGTACTTATGTGAAAAATGCCACCGGAATTAGTGAGTTTGTTTAGTTTGAGTCAAAGTGGTGCAATATAGAACATACACTAAATAATAGTATCTTTGTTATTTCCCTTAGCAATTGGAAGCTTTGTCAGCAGAAATAATTCCTTATAGCAAYAGAGAAAATTATGAAGGAGATGCTTATGTATTTATGCAAAAGCTCCTTTATAACTTAATTTCACATTAAATGTTTTTGGGATTTTTTGACAGCATTTCTGCCTGTGYCTAGTTTGCATTAAAGGACTTTTATGATGATCTTATCATGTAATCTAGTTACTCAAGAAATTGAACACTCCATCAGAAAGTTGGAGTTTTTAGTTTTATCTTATATAGGTAAATAGACTATATTTAAAGAATGAAATGAAAATAGTCTATGTATCTATGGACTCTATCCATTTCATGTAATTTTAGTGAAGTGCCTCACAGTCTGATATCAAATTGAATCAAGAAGGTAACCTAGGGCTACAAARATGATCAGAGGGCTGGAGCAYCTGCCCTGTGAGGAACGGCTGCGAGAGCTGGGCCTCTTCAGCCTGGGGAAGAGAAGACTGAGGGGGGATCTKRTCAATGTGTRTAAGTACCTGAAGGGAGGGTGTCAAGGGGACGGRGACAAACTCTTTTCAGTTGTCCCATGMGACAGGACAAGAGGCAATGGGCAGAAATTGAAGCACAGGAAGTTCTGCCTGACCGTGAGGGGGAATTTCTTCCCTKTGAGAGTGACGGAGCACTGGASCAGGTTGCCCAGAGAGGTKGTGGAGTCTCCTTCTCTGGAGATCTTCAAGGCCYGCCTGGATGCARCCCTGTCTACCGTGCTCTAGGTGACCCTGCTGAGCAGGGAGGTTGGACTAGATGATCTCCAGAGGTCCCTTYCAACCTTACTGRTTCTATGATTCTAGGTAGAAGGAAACCTTTTCCCTTTTTACTGATGGACATTTCAGGTACAGGCTAATCAAGTGACATGCAATGCACATATGATATTTCTATTTAAAATAGTAGGTATAGCTAAGTAAGTCTACAGAAAGGTTCGTGCTGTTTCATACACAGATGTCGTTTTTATACTTAATCTCAATTTCTAGTTTTGCTTCAGGTTTTCTGTTTCTCAGTTCCTTAGCTGCATTATTTTTAAGGTGAGCACAGTAGCAAATTTCAGCCTGGTCAAAACCTGTTACGATGGAACCTTAGTTATATTCTGTAGCACTACTGTAGAGAGGTTGGAGATTCTTTCACAGAAGGTAATAGCCACGTCCAAAGTTTACCAAAATAAGGAATAACAGAAATAGTCCTATGCTGTGTACCAACACAAACACAATGCCGTACATTTTCATAATATCATGTGTTTTATAGCACTCACTGAGGAATTAAAATGAAAAAGAAAAACTAAATAAACCTGATGAGTAAGACAAGATTATTGCTTTAACATAATTTCTATAGGATGCCTAGACTGAATTTAGATTAAAGGAAATCTAGAGCAACTTTATTGCTTTCTGTAGTGTGTTATAACCAGTGAAGATGGCCCTCTAACTAAGGGCCAGCCAGCTTCCCATGTGTGTTCCTATAGTTCCTTAATGAAAAGAAATCGTCACATATCATCATCTCACAATGAGATCCTTTGGTAAAGGAGTGGTACCAGAGACATGGATGCTGTGCTTGTTATATTCATGTGTGCTATTTAATCACACTCAGTATTTCTTTAGATTTATTAGAATTTTTGCAAAAATAACTCTCTGTTTGCAAATGCTGAGGGTAACTGTGAGAATTTTCCCGTTTCTATTGGTTTCAAGGATTCAGCGTGCTCACTGTCTTGCAGAATCCCTTATCAGCAGTGAGGCCTTTGTGAGGAATAGCTTCAGTCTATCRCCTTCAAAATGATGAAAACAAAGATTATAATGGGAGCAGAATCTCTGGGGAATAAGATGTTCCTGTTCATTCTTTAAGCTGAATATTCAAAGTTAAACCTTCTCAGCAGATAAAACAAACTTCCATTTTTATCCATCAGTCTCTTAAATAGAGGAAAGTCCAACAGCAAGAATTCACATACGGCTTATTTTGTAACCTTATGTTTGGCAATTTCCTTTCTAAATCTGTGGAAAAAAAATGGGTATATGTTGTTGATTCCTTTGGGTCTGACTGTTAATGAACTTTTCATCAAAACCCTGAAATTAAAAAGTTGTTGTGTAATACTTCCCCAAAGCATTAAAGTGAAACTAATAGGAGAAATCTAGTATTAGTAAGTTTTGCTTACTAATACTAAAGCTTTGGAGAGAGGGATAATTATCTGTTAATCAGTGGCAAAGATCCAGTTGTCCAGATCCAGCTGAGCTGACCCTACTAAAAGAAGCATTATTCTAAACTATACTCTATGTAAACTAATCATATGACCTTATAGTAGGCCAACAAAGAAAGAGAAATAAAAGAACTCAGACATGAGCTTTCCCATCCTTTCTGATAAATGCAGAATATTAATATACTCCTCATCACAGTTAGTAATTAATTAAGCAAGAACATGCTTCAATCCATGCTATTAGCTTTTATTTTTAATTTTATATTTGGAATGCAGTGACCATTCTTCTTCATTCTGATTGTTCTGGTTATCACCAGAACAGTGARGGATTCCTAGTAGCAACTGCATGAACTTCCTATCTACCCATTTCATTATTCTGTCTACATTGCTGATGTTCTARAAGTTAGCCCCTTCCCAGGAAAGGCATAGTAAATTGTTCAGAATAAAGGAATTTTCCCACTTTGTCTTTTGATTAAATTGCCTTCTGGAAAAATGGAGGACCTGTGCCCTGAAATTATATGACAGTTTTCCAATTCAGAACAAAAAGCATTAGGGTATATCAAACTGGAAACAATTAGGTTGATTTTACATTTCTGATCCAAGTCTGCTTTGTACCTTGATTTTTATGGGGGAAGAACCTTTAATTTGTTGTAGAAAAATAGCCTTCACTTGTTGGTTTTTAGTACTTCGTAGTGTCCTCCATTCTGCCTGTGTTTTCACTGCCTGTTTATTCACTTATAATTTCAAGGGAAATAGATAATAAGGGGGAAGCATATATCTGGGAATACTGGTGACAAACTTGCCAAATGTTCAGTGCGGATTTTTCAATAGCTCTGTTTCTTTATTTTTCCCATTTCCTACTGCTGTGTTCCTGTAGTGGTTAAAACAGATAGAGGGGACAGAAGCTGCATTGACACAGAAGATGTTAGATCTGGAGAATGAAAAGGTAAGGAATGATAATTAAAACTTCAACATAGGTTCATTTGTTGCCTTTTTTTGCTTAATAGAGATTACTTTATGGTAAAATTGGCATGAGGTTTCTGGAGGTTTACTGCTCATGTTCTTGAAATTTGGAGTGGGAGGGAACTGTCAAAGCCGTATCCAGTGGATGAACATACAAAATAGCGCATGAAGGCACAGCTTTTCAGAGCATATTAGCCAAACACCGAGAAATTGTTTTTGTGCTTTCTCTGTATATTAATTTGTCTGGCAACAGCATCATCTTTATAATCTTGGAGTCATGTTAATAGAATTGAACAAAGATAGTCCTCTGCTTTCTGGTGTTCACTTCCTGGACAAGTTGTAGAAACCTTTTCTTATTCCAGATGATATTTCTTGCCCCAAGGTCTTCCTACTTAAAGCCTAAATTCGGAACATTTTCTCAAAAGCAGTTCTGTCTTGCATAACAAACTCAGTGCTGTACTGACCTGATTTTTCTATATCTTGAACAAAGAGTTTTGGAATGAGTATTCAAGTTTTATTGGTTTACCATGCATGCTGGGCTTCTCATCTGCAAAGGGCTTTACAAAGAAACACCAATTAATCCTTGCCACACCTTTTCCAGGTAGATAAGTAAGCAGCATTACACCCATCTTAGAGAATGGGAAACTGAAACAGAGAGGTTAAGTGATTTGCCCAGGGCCACTGAAGAAGTGTGTATTTCGTGCTTAGAACATGTTCTCTGTTGCATATAGCCTATCATACTGCTGGTACTTGAACATATGTATGATCCTGTCCACATTTAGCATTTCTTTATTTTTAACTCTTGTTATGGAAAGTGTAAAAGTAATGGGGAATCCACAAATGCTAGATTCTTTATAAAAGAAATCAGAAAACAACAGTTGCTTTCTAACTTAGTTTATTATCTTCCAGCTTGCTATCTGTGATGTTTTCAATTCTTATTCCGAATAGCCCTATATTTACTTGTTTTGTCTAGCAATTGGACTGCCAATTATCGTGTCTCCCTAAAATCAATTATGAAATTAATCTAGAAGTAATACTCTACCATGACACTTTCAGAAGGGCTGAGCACTAGTTTAGTTGTCCTTGGAACCCATGCGAAGTGTTTGAGGTCCTACTCTTCTATTTCCTTCCCTCTTGTTTTTTGTGGCCACCTTTTGCAATAGTTTTTCGAGAAGTAATGTGATCAGGACAGCTACGCTGCTATTCTAGGATCCCTTGGTAGCTCTTCCTCTAACTGCTCTGTAGTCCTGGGCAGGTCACAGCTTCTCAGGTGCRAGCCACACATAAGCATGTTAAGGCCAGACCTGTACCTGACTGCGTGTTATATGGCGCACAGCGGAACTGCATCTTGCACACCAGCCACATAACTGTTACTGCAATCCAAAAATTGTTACTGTAATCCATCAGAGTGGGATTCAGTTGATTAAACACAGTGTCTAATGCCATATTACATTCTTCATAGTTCTGGAGACTTCTACAAGGGACTGGGAAATACGACCTGTAGGACCTGCTGGAACAGCTACTGGAGTAGCCTAAAATGACTAGAATAGCACTAGACACTTGCATTCTTGAATCCCAGCCCCAAGATCAAAGCCTRATGTGAATTTTGGTTCTACTTTTAATACTGATTCATAGGTAACTAAAGAACTTCATAAACAAAACMGTTTACAAAAGGAAACATTGAAAAATAACAATTATAGTCCTTATACATAAAACCAGTATCAACTTATTTAGTCCTCTAATAATGATCTTGAATGCATCTGCTGTCACTAATTATGACTTGTTTTTAATGAGTGGAACATMATCATTTGTAGGCATAAATGTATTTGCAATCATTTTATGATCACAGCCCCTCTCCAGCATAAAATTGCAGAGCTGAGCAGATTATTTTTAAACTGGACGTTTGCAGTGAGAATTCATAATCATAATCAGTTTATGGATAGGCAAATTCTATGCCAGTGCAACATATACAACTAACTGAAAAACTATCAGAGTTGCATGTATATATTTGAAGGTAAAATTTGGCCAAATAAATGACTCGAGGCCAACCCTGAATATCTCTTCTGTATTGTTGATAGAGCTGATAAAGTTTGCGTGCAGCACCATTCCTTGTTATATTTGGGAATGGATGTGGTACTAAAATAAGTCATTAAAACTGACCAGACCAGCAACACTTGCTTTTTTTTACAGTTAATAAAATCTACAAAAGGTCATCTTAGGGCTTCTGATTTGGGGGTTTGCTCTACACGTTTAGGAAAAGTTTATTGGACAGAAAGAAATATGAGAAGTATTAAATTCAATCACCAGACCTGTCTGCTTTCTGAACTATTACCTTTTTTTGAGCATGACAACTGTCTTGAAATAAAAGCTAACAAAATCAAGTAACTATTTTATGTTCTACTTGTGATCACTGAAGCACTCTGAAGGCACATTTTGCAAGCGCATTGTCACCAGTCAATTCTGACTTGACTAATCAGACAATTTTCATATATTCAGTTTTCCTTCAACATCCTGCTTTTGGATACTTAGTTCCATTGAAATTCCAGCCAGTATTATAACTGTCTAGTGTAAACTGTTACTTCTTTAAAAGTTAATTTGATTTTTTAAAATTCCATATAAATATGTATCCCATATATTCCATATAAATTCTAGGCATGTTGAAAGCTTCTTCAGCTCTGGTGCTAAAGTCACTTAACCTCTCTGGGCATCACTTTACCCATTTCAAATTGGCTTCCTGCCTTTACAAGTTGAAAACTGAATTTTTACTTTGCTTTGCAAATGCATCAGGGAAGATCACTGTCAGGGAGAGGATCTAGAGTCCAACTGAAATCACCCCAAGGTATGATGCTGCTCAGAAGAATAGACTGGCAAACACAGATCAAAGCTTTTAGCCTGGCTTCCTTTAAGGGCACATATTGATTATTTTCCCCCAAAGCAGTAGGGTGCSCTCAGTGTTGTGACCCTTTGCCCACCCTTGGCCTGCCGGTGCAGGAGTGGCTACCGGATCGCGTGCATGCACATTCACCTTCCAGCCTTTGTGTGCGCCTCTGTCAGGTCAAGGCAGGTTTGGACACTGCTTTAGAGGTCTATACTTTCTAGGTACAACTGAGTAATATGATACATGTATTTTAAGTGCTAATACTGTAAATTTAATACTCCAAACAGCCTTATGATGCATATGATCATTGGCTATGGATTTTCTTTTGCTTTCAAGTGGAAAGCTCACATAAAAATGATGGCATTTATGATTCTTCATAAATTAGGATAAAGAACAAACCGTCCCTTGTTTTTATTATTGCTCAGGACCTGTTCAGTAAACAGAAGGGTTATTTAGAGGAAGAACTCGACTACAGGAAGCAAGCTCTGGACCAGGCTTACATGGTAGGCAAAGAACAGTCATTAAATTTTCATGCTTGAAAAGATTTGATAAAATACATTTTTTTCTTTTAATTATAAATAGGGTTCTTTTTTAATTCACCAGACTAGGAAATCAAATACTGCATAAATGTAAACCTGGTAACTTAGGAAATGCTTTACAGTAGTTGGAAGTGTCGTGTTTTTGAGCTGCAGTTTTGATTCTAAATTATGTGAACATCTTGTTAGTACATCTGTAATGGGAAGAGCTGGTCTATATGTGCACAAAACTGTCACTGGTAAAATAAAGCAACAATGGCTTCAGAGCTCTCCCTATGTTGTTTATCCCTAAGTATTTGTAAATATTTACTGCTGTTAACTTATCCCAGGTTAGGAATGCCTGTTCTTCTTATGCTATTCCTTCGTGTGCCGTCCTATCCAACCTTACCTTTTCGAGTTTTCAAAAGGAATGCTGCAAGCTTGCCTCCTCTCATGCTAAGCAATAAAGAAARGAAGCCTTAGAAACGATCTAGGAATTAGTAAAACAGCATATTATATTTTGTTAATAATAAGACTTCAGGAAATGAAAATATGAAGCATTGTTTATGAACAATTGAATGTTATATGAATTTTTCTAATGGGGAAAATGTTCCCAGAGAAGAAGCATGGTCTAGTGCTCAGAGCAGATAACTGAGATAAAGCAAGCAGACTCTATTCCTAGGGCTGTGACCTTGGGCAAGCCATTTAACCTCTCTGTGCTACTGTTTATGCATCGCTAATACGGACAGAATTACCTACCTCACAAAGGTGTTATGAGGGCTAAGGGGATGTTGTCAGAGGCTCTTGATCCAAATTTCATCAGTCTTGATGGTGGTTTTTAATAGAGCCATRCTATCCACTGTAGTAAGAGAAATACTATCAGGTTTTCTTTCTTCCTCTCTTTATTTTTGTGTGTGTATGAGTATAAAGTTCTACTGTGCTCTCTGCTTTGCAAAATATTGCAGTTTTGGTTAGTGCATGAGAATCTGACAAACAGCTAGAGACTGACAAGTGATTAATACGGCCTTAAGTATACAAGCGTTCCTGTCTTGATTGGGAGCGATGCAAGTGGAGCTGACTTTGATAACAGCTGGTGGGATAGGAGGGCCAGAGAGAGAGGGAGAAAGCACAGTATTCCTGTTGCTTACAATTCTTCCTGTGTATGCTGTGGGCTTCTTATTTGATGGAATGACTTAACAATTCAATTGCAGTTGAAGGGTATCTCTTAGTTTGCATTAATCTTGTAACTCGGCAATCATGGGGCTGGGGCCTTGTCTTATACTGGGTACAGATCTGTCATCTGAATCTTTTTTCTTTCTCCTCCCCTCTTGTTCAACATTCTTGGTGAGCTCCAGTTAAATAAAGGAAGTTAATAATTTAGTAGAAGGGAAAGTGTTGCCCYGGTGGGCCTCGCTCCCCTGGGCTCCGTGCACTCTGTGGAATGCTCTTCACGCTCACACARCTGCTGCTTGCTGTCTACATGTGTCCTTCCTTCCCTCCTTCCTAAGGCTTTGCTTGCTAGCCTGGTCCTGTAGCTGTTGTGAGTTGKTTGCTTGCTGTATTCAAATGGTAGCCTGTCTGTGTGTGATTTGGGTTGCATTAGAAAATCCAGGAGCTGGAAGCCACGCTGTACAATGCCCTGCAGCAGGATCCAGGCAGGCGGGCAAGCGAGTCGCTGACTGAAGCCCAGCGGGAGGATCTGCGAGCTGCAGTGGAGAAGGTACGGCGGCAGATCCTGAGGCAGAGCCGCGAGTTTGACAGCCAGATCTTGCACGAGCGAATGGAGCTGCTGCAGCAGGCACAGCAGGTAACCGCTGTTCTCTCTTTCCCCCACATTGGTGTCGCCACTGTGGTTGCCACCACTGCCAGTACAACAGCACTACTTCACCCCTCACCTTGTCGAATTACACCTAGTTGATTCTTCGTATTGCTCCTGTGTCAAGGAGGTCAGCAGTGTTGTGCTGGGCATGATACACACATAAAATGAGTCACCCTCCCACTACATGGTCCTGATCCACAACCTATTTCATGTGTGTAGAACTGCACAGTCCTCCAGGCAACTTCGTGAAGAGCATGTTGCAAGATTAAGGCTTGAATTAGGAATAAGCTGGAACAGAAGGTTTAAGTGTATAGCACTAAGAAAGGAAGAAAGGCRAAGGGAGTAGTTACAGGAGCGCAACGGTTATCCTCCCCCCTTTTTTTCCTTATAGCTAAGTGTGAAGTTCTTGAAATAAATAAAAAAAATAATAAAAAAGGAAGTCCTAGCAAGCCTTTTAGTTGGCCATTTATGAGTCTTCATGCCTTTTTAATTAGTTCAGGAAAACTCTGCAGGTCTAAAGTGCTTTCTGACGGACTTACATAGGTTACTTAGGTTCAGGCAATTTCTTGGCCTATGGAACCACAGTAATTTGCGGGGAATCATTTGGCTGCATTGCTAGTTTTTCTGTGCAAATATTCAGGGAAARGATGTGTCTTAGGGTGTTTTTTCCRGCGGAAGTGTTAGGAATATGGTTCCTCTTTATAGTAACCTCTGCAAGATGCAGCYAGATATCTTAGATCTTGGAGACTGCCCTCCAGTTGCTCTAGCTGTTTTCTGTGCAGATCTGGAATCACGTATTCAAAGTACCTGATTGTATTTTTCAGAAATATTCAGGATAATGTTGCTGTCTCTGATGCTGATTACTGGGGTGGGGACTGTGTTTATTTTAGTTCAAGCTGCTCTCTGTTCAGATTTGCCTCGCAGATTAATGCTAAGACATGTGCCTGTTAACAGAGGGCAGGACTGCTGCAGTGCGCTGACCCTGCACTGCTGTGTTCATCTGCTCTCATCCTGCAGTGCTGCAAAGTGCTTATGCTGCCAGTGTTAGAGTTGTGCTCTGACTTGCTACAAGGCTCCTCTCTCTTRCTCCTTCACTCTGTTCCCTTGCTTTGGGATATGAAATATTGAGATTTGGAGAATAGAAACAATTTTTGAAATTTTGTTTTCAGGTCAGTGTGTACATAGAGTTGGAGAAGGTAGGACTAGCTGGTACTAAAAGTGTCAGAAAAAGAGAATATGGTAAATACATGAAATTTGGCAGCTAAGGATGAAGCTTTTCAGGCCACTTTTAAGCTTGATAGAAACAAGTTCAGACTTCTCACTGGTACTGCTGCAACTGTTAAAATATCTTCAAAATCAAAATATTATCAAATTATCATCAAAATGTCAAAGACTGAAATATATACTATATCTAAATGTTGAGGATTATAAGAAAAAAYCAGCTTGCCATTTACTTAATGAAAGAGAAAAATAAAATGCAAGCATGTCTTCAGTTTTAGCTGTTTTTCCTCCTCTTCTCTTTCGCAGATRTGAAATAAAAAAAGTGAAGAGAAAGAAAAGCAAATGAGATGAATTTTTAAACAAAAAAGAGAGAATCTTAATGTTTTARTCTCCTTTGATAGCTACTGTGTGTGCATAACCTTGSACAGTCTGTGGCTTCAGACCCTGGCTGTCTGTGATATATGATGTGATTCTTATCACAGTTCATCTAGAGAGGAGATAAGCCAGAAGTTATAAGCTTAATATTATTAAAGTAACTGGAAATTAGTGAGAATGGCTGTTATTTGTCAGTGTCCTTAGGTCTCCGGTTTCCTAGCCAAACTTTTAGTATTTTATTCAGAGCATTAATCTATTCTAATGCACTGAGTGCAAACAATGTGKGTTGACTGACGCCACTGACTGGAGAATATGGGGTCAATCTTTTTTGGTTATATCAGAGCTCCGAAAGTTCAAAAAAGATCCTTTAGGCTCCAAGGAATGAAGTCTGTGTTTGCTCAGAACCTCTAAAGAAATAGCTTACATATTTGAGGAATATTAATTTTTATTAGTTGTATAAAATCTGTATGTTCCTCATAGAGAACACAGATTCATGCAGTCACGTGCTGCAGAGACTTGCAGCTTTTTAGCTCTTCTTTTAGGCTTGCCCGTTACTGTCTGCTGGATCTGATAGGTGGTACAGTACTGTGTCTACATTTGCAAGAGAGGGCATGAGAGGAGCCGATCATGCTCCCTGAACACCTGATGCTAGCATCTTTCTGTCTGGAGAGTATGCAGTCTGAGGTTTTTGCATAAGACTAGGTGAGTCTGGTCCTTTGCTTCCACGAGCCGTGTAGTTTGAAGATGCCGAAAAGACCWTTATTGGCTAGGACCTTTCTGAACMCCCCTGTCGGGAGGGCTGGAGTGCATTTGGTGGACAGCCAGGACGGAGATATAGACCAATATAACATTGACAAATTGGGTGGACTAATAAGATTAGCTTTGTAGAGTGAATCGCTTGTTTCTGAGGACCTAGCACACAYAATATATGCATGTCAGGAGTTTACTTTGGGCTGTGTTCCATGTGATCACATGGATTTCTCGCTGTTGGAGCACTTTGCACATCTGGAGAACATCTTCAGTTTAGGTTAGAATCCAGTTTATATGTTCACAGATTGCTCCATAATGGTAAGTGAAATATGACAAGTGTGGAAGAAAACTTTAGAGTTACTGTTACAAACCAGAATGCTAATGTAAAGCTAGCCTTATTAGCTACAGATGTTTACGTTTCTGTCTTCTGATGCTTTTTATAGTGTGTCATCAGAGGTTTGTGTTGTGCCTGTCTCATTAGACATGCTAATATTACAGCCCTGCAGGATACATTAAACTGAGTTTTACTGCCTAAGAAGAAGCTAAATATTTTAGTCATCTATTTCTAGCCCTCTGTATTAGAGAGGAAAACAAAAGCAAAGATGGTAATTTATTTGCCTGCAATATAGGAAATGAACAAACTGTGTTTGAAATCCTTTCCTTAATACATTCTTCTCAGTTCTTTTAGTTTTGAAGGTTGTATTTGTGGGTCTTTACAAGACTTGGACAGCACTGATAACTCATTAGTTGTGTGCAAATATGCACTACTTCAAAACAGAGGAAAAACTAGCATAGATCAATAATATCTCAGGGGTAATTCTCATTGTGTTATACTCATTTACACTACCTGATGACAGACACTAATGTTAAAAAAAAAATATGAGGGCATACCTGTGTTGGCAGAACCCTAATGTATAGCGGAAGCTGCTCCAATAGAGATTTTCTTGGTTCTGTAGATATAACACATCCCTCAATACTATATTAAGTCTACCCTCTATTTTCTTGATTGTCTTTATGGCCACTAGAGGTTTTGCTGACATCATGGCATTAGCAAAAGGGTTTTTTCTACACTTTATTCTGACAAAAGCATAGTCTGGACCTGGTCATATCTGTGCASTCTACACTGCCGTTGCAGTACACACCACTCTTATCTCTGCTGAAGTGGTGGTTAGGGAGAATGATGTGACTGCACAGTGGAACTGCAAAACTTGATACAGAACGTCCTTGCTACAAGCGCTTCTAAACTTTCCCTGAAACAGGAACTCTAAGTAATCATTTAAAGATTCCAAATTTTTTGAAACTCTGGAAGTTTAGTTGCTTCGAGAAGGCTTGTCTGTTTGATTCTTTTGCCTTCTGGCATGCATGATGAGAGGGCTTCAAGAGAACAACTCTGCTTATCCTGGCAGAGTGGCTTCAACCTTCTCTGAGTCAAGAAGTATTTATGTGTAAGACACACAAAGTAGCAGTGAAAGGAGATCTTAACTGTGGAGGAGGAGGAGATGGGTTCTCTCCTCCTGCATCTAATGACCCTTGACTGAACTGCAGCGTGCTGAAGGGGCAGGATACGTGATGAACYCTGCAGGTGGGTCTGCAGGGTTTTGTAGTAGGTGAACTGCCTCGTGCAAGAATCTTAGGGTTACAGCTCATGAGAGATACTGGTTTTAGAGAGCAGGCAAATGTTCCTTCCAAGGAATACATTGCCTGAAAGGGACAGGGACATACATGACAAAGTGAGTTGATGGGTGTCCAAATGTGAGCCTTTGCAGCTTTCTATGTGCTTCTTTGTCCAGATATAAAGCCTTAGTTCTTAGCCACTTGGTGTTGACTTTGTTCTAGTGAAATAAATATATTTTAGGCAATTAGGCCCTGTTTCAAATTGATAGGCCTGTTCACCTCATGCATGTGTAGCGTGACATTATTATTGTTCATTAGTATATAAATGGAATCATTCATGTATATCCACTGTGCTAAAGAAACCATGCCTCTCTGTGGAGCCAAATTAGAGACTCTGTGATTAGATCTGCTTGCTAAGGCATACCAAGCTTTAATTAAACTCAGAGTGCAACATGCAGATCTGGGGGACAGATCCTCAGCTACATTGACAATACCTCCTTGAATTCAGAGAAGGTGCTTTGATTTACACCATCCTACTGGTAGGAGGCAATATATGATAATTAAAAAGCTGTCATGAGCAGCTTGTGATATTTGCTTCTAGCCATAGGGTATGTGCAGTTCAACTGCCTTTTATGCATATATTGCCATAGAAGTTTCTCATTATGTAAGTCTTTTTATAAGCTTTTTATAAGCCAGTGTCTGGTTTAATTTTGGCAGGACTTCATTTAACAGTAGCATTTGTGCCTTAGCCACTGCATCATCATTTCTGTGCATTTGACAAAATGGARGATCATTACTAGTGGATTCTATTAAAAAGGGTGGTTTTATATATAAAACTTACTTCACAGTAAACCATTGCTAGAGGTTGTAACTATAAAGACTGTCTTCTGGAAAAGATATTTCAAACAGAGCAATAAAATATGTTTCTGAAGTAGTGATTTTAATGTTTTACTTAACCGAACTTATTTAATAATAAAAAAAGAAAGAGAGAAAGAAAGAAAGAAAGAAAGAAATGGCTATGTCTCCTGAGAAAATTTGTGTAGTTGTGGTCTCTGCTAAAATTAATACATTTTTAAAGGTCAAATGATGCCATATGTATATCAAATTTGACTTAACTTGAAATATGTTCCTGTTGATTTGACTATAGCTGCTTGTGGAGTAAGAAACTTTGGAAAGTGAGCAGAACCTGGCTTTAAATTAGGATAGATGATTCAAACTGCAGTTAGCGGTATTCAAACATGAGAAAAATGTATACTAAAAATAGAACTTATTTTGATTTTATTTTTTTTTAATACAAAGAGAAACTAGAAGATCTTTGAAGGACAGCAGATTGACACATGCTCAATTCCAAAAATAGTTGCTGCCAGTCAGAGAGTATATGAGAGACAGATTTTATTGATTTATCTAATTATTTCCCACAGCACTTACCTTTATATAAATTTGTAAGAAAAAGAAATAGAAAGATGTGTTAGTTCATTGTGTCATTACCAAAAATTGTAAGTTTTTTTTTTCAAACTGGGTTGCACCATAGTCACTGTACTAAGATGGGAGTGTTTCATTCTAAAGCAGCTATTCTTGGGTCCATCCAAGTTTCAACTTTGAATAGTCAGAATACAGCTGTAAATATTTTAACTATGTGTATGTGAAACTATCACCTTTACTCCTACAAGCAGATTGAATTATTCATCAGAAATAAAACTACTACTACTTCAACACGTTTTAGTAGAAGAAGATRTAGGAGAGTCCTTTAGAACAAATAGGGATAACTCAAAACTGAGCTGTGTATAACAGTCATAGAGAAATATTCTTTGCAAATATGATTTCTCAGGCAATTTATTTTCATGGATGCTGAGGAGAAGACAGAAGCAGAAGTTACTTTTTTAATCCAGAAATGTCAGAATATAAAACTGTAGCTTGAAACTGAGAAACACCAAACTCATCTGCTTCACTCAGTTTCTTCCTTGCCTTTTTTYTGTTTTGAAGAGCTGAGTTCCTACAGGTTATGGGTCAAATAAAGCTATAGTGGACATGATTTCTCAGTGAATTTTCCTGTTCACTCATAGGTAAGAGATGTTTTTTATACCACCATCGTGTTGTCTGCATGGGGGAGTTGTTTGTGCAGAAAACCACAGGATTATATGTCCCAGTAAGATYCTAACAGCCTAGCTATTCAGAATACATATTTAGATTTTTTGAAGGTTTTGGGTTTATTGCTGAAACATTAATTGCCAGCCTGAATAAGAAACTTGAGATTTACCRCTTAATATACTGCTAATGTTCAGGTAGAGCATGGATAAATCCAGAGTTTGTGCTGTTGCTCTTTGCTGTGTAATCTATTACAGTTGATAGACCATCTATTTTTCACACAAGGTGAATTATTAAGGTTTAAGGTTTGAAAGTCTCTCTGAAGAGAGAGAAGAATGCTTACCTGTCGTGTAATACCGTGCTGTGCTCAGTGTGCCCCCTGAGTGGGCATGGGGAGGATATTGTCTTCAATTTGTTTCGAGGAAGAATTGAGAAAGTAGTTGGAAATATTACTAAGAAAATTACTTACCCACAATAAYTGGGAAGAGTCTCTGATAATTTTACATCTAAACCCATATAGAGGCCAGCTGTTTTTAATGCTTTTATTTACGATATAAAGTGTTAAGATGCTAGCAAAGTTCCTCTCCAGCTATTTCTGTGCAGCTGTAGATGAAGAGGACTCCATAGGGCAGTGATTTCCTTTGTAATCATTAAGACTTTCACTTCAGAAGTGTTCTATGCTTTGCTGTTCAGTATGTGATTGATACATACTGTTGATATGTTTTTTTATATTCATGAATTTCTCTTGAAGGCATCTGATATCATAGCTATCTAAATGTAATTTATATCCTGCAAGCATATCATAACTAGGTTAAGCATAATTGATCTATGCATTGATTTGTCCTGCAGGAGTGAATGATGAGTCTTATAAGCCCTCAYTGCTGGCAGCAGTATCATAGTAAACTCCTATAATTTCACATGGATRGCATGCATGACAGATGAGAATTAATTTTAATCATTTCTATATGTTTATCCTACAGTATTTTCCTATGTACATATGTTCAGACTTCAGATCAAGTCATGCCTGCTTTTTAACTGCCTTAGTAAAGCTATTCATCTGTACAAGTGATGATAGGACTGGTAAAACACCTGCAAAGTATATCTAAAAAGTCTGTTCCTTTTGTCCTAAATGAGGTGTGATCCAGGTTATACTCCAGATAAGTTAAGATCAGCTATATGCCTGAAAAGTAATATTGGAATCCAGAAAAGCTCTCATTTGAAATTCAAGAAATATTCAATATCATGTTTCCTAGGAAGGTCAGTGATAGCTGCAGAAGAAAGGCAATTCTAAGAAGGAAGTAGGTGGTGAAGATTATTASAGAAGTGAAGATTAAACGTATTTTCATATGCACTCATATATCATAAAAATTACTTAAATGAAAATTTGCCATTTAAATACCAGAGCATAAAATATTCTAAATTTATTGCTAAATAAATATTTCTTGATSCTTTTTTGCCAGATGAAGAATCTGTGCTATCAATGAGTCAATTTTTAGAYGTTGAACTTTTTTTGTCTTGTAAGGTAACATAGAGTTAGAATAACYGTTTGTTCTTTATAGATTGTATATAGATTGATATATAGATTGATGATTTTAATTGTGGTTTCCTCCTAATGAAAAACAATAAGACTGCTGATAATCTTTTGTTATATTCATGTATAATGTAGTTTTTCTATCTCATAAGACTACCWATGCTAATAAAAACCAATTTCATTRGTAAATATTGAGCCATATCTTCACATGCAGCTAGTCATCTAGTATGAGTTTCTAACAAATAGTTACTTTAAGTTAAATTGCATTAAAAAATTCACTGATTTACTACCAAGATCACTGCAATTGAATACTTATTCACTTCCATGCCAGAAGTGCCTAACTGGAGCTGCTAAAAGATTCATTCTCCTCAGGAGGACAAATAAAGAAAATGCAAATTCAGAATAAAGACTAACAAGCAATTCTCCTACTTTAGTAACAGTTAATTTGATTATCATCACAGGACTGCAGAATTGTTACCTGAGATGTAAATAAAGACTTTGATGAGATTCAGAGMGGTATAGCATGTCAAATGGTATACTATTATCATATCTAAGCAGCTGAAATGTATATTAAGTTTTAGTTCATTAAGTAAAAGAGGAAGGCAACAAAAATAGCTTAAGCTAATGCTATTACAGTGTGCTTGCTTTTTTCCTTATGTTCATTGTGCAGAATCAGATTCTAGGAATATGGGACTAAAAGGAATGTTTAGATCGTTGAATCCAGATCCTTTGCAATAGCAGGTTTAAGAGCTAGAGCAAATACATATGGCAACTACCCATGAAAGAGGAGAGGCAGTACAATACACCAAGTACAATACATACTAGTCAAAATACTCAGAGTACAGATTTTCTGGTTATCTTCTAAAATTTCGTTTCAATCAAATAATGTTTTGATACAAATCCTTGAATTGCTTTAAATGTCAAAGGAAATATTTTTTATTTGCTACTTGGTAAATATAGTAGAGAGTTTTTAAGAACTATTAAAATATATTATCTTTTTACAAATGAAGAAAGTAATATATTATTTCCATTAAGGAATTTTATCCATCAGCTTAGTCATTTAAATAACAGCTAAAGGCAAGTCATGTTATACTCATTTTTGTTTAGATTTGTATATGTAACATAGTTATGCTAGTCACATTATTAAATATCTTACATACCTGTGTCTTAATATTGTTGAAAAGCTGCTAAAAATTGTGATACAGTGAAACAATATTGATTCTTCCCTTTGTAGGATTGATAAAATATTTCCCTTGATAAATGCTGCTGCAGAATGAGATACATTCTCAGTCATATGCTGGCTTCAAAAAATCAAAATAAGGTCATATTTGATATAGTCCATCCATAGTGCATATCCTGTAAGTGTACATCGACCTCAACCTCTCAAACATTTCAGAGCCAAGTCTCTAAGCAGCTTAGCAAATCCTTCTTTGTCTGCTTTGTGCTAAAATTATCAAATTGTTTTCCTGGATTTGCTGATGAATGTAAATCCAATAAAAGTGAATCACAGGAATTGTTGAGGTGATTTCTAAACCACTGATTAGTATATTCTTGTGTTTTCACAACTATATTAGCATTGCAAAGAGAATATTTTGCAGACAGAGAAATTAATCTTCTTGATGATACTGTTGGTAAAACAATACCTTTGTTCAGAGGGGCTCTTTCCTTAGACACTTATCTAGGAAAAAAGCATATTAGTTCTGCTGCTTGATGCCTGCCTAAGGGGTGAAGTGGTCATCCTTGTCTGGCACCTGAAATTTGCCATAGAAGTTTCTTTCCCTATTGGGCACAGATCCGTGAGGATTTGAAGCCATTTGAGATGTTGATTCAGGACTGTGAATGACTGACTAATGCTGTGAGTGAATTTGAGAGGACAAGAGGCTTGACTGAGGAAGCACTTCTTCAGACTAGTGTGCACCTGCCAACAGAAGGCGTCTCCATCACAAGCCTTTTCTCACTAGCTAATGAAGAGAAAACACCAGGATTCTAAAAATCTGTTTGTTAGCAAAAAGGTAGCTGAGAGATAAGGGAAAAAAACAATTTGTATGTAAGGGGCTGTGTAAATGTAGAGAAAAGCATAATCTGTTGCTCTGCGGAATTTGAAGGACTGTAAAAAGAGAACTTAAAAAGAAAGTGAGGAGAACTCACATTTTTGTGGGTTGGTGGAGGAAATTTGGACCTTGCTTCTTAGAGTAGCATGGCATTTCTTTATATCTCAAATCAATTTCCTTTCTTTGTAATGCAGAAGTTCCTTGCATGCCCAGCTCTCAAAATGGTGATAAACCATTATTGCACTGATTTATTATCTCCTGTTGAAAAATGAAAAAAAGCAATCGGAAAGCAAACAACTTTTTTTTTTTTTTTTTTTTTTTTTTTTTTTAAGTTGGGCAAATTTTTAATTTTGGTTAAACCATTCAAGGATGTTAAGTAACTGAAATGTAACATTATTGTTTCCACTGCTAGTTTCACTGTTTTTAGTCCTTTGCTTCATAATGCAAATTAAGTTGGCCTGTGTTGCTAAAAGTAATATTACCAAAAGTACAATAATATTCCAGACATGCATCCATCTCAGCACTGATTGCATTTCATATAAATTTTCATTACACAGAGATTCCAAAGATGTTTATCTCCTTGAAGTTGCATTATAGCTGTGAGATCCATACCATGCTAAAAATTATAGAAATTTGCCTTTTGAATTCAGTACCTTAGCATATCTACCTGGTTCTCCACTGGCAATGCATTGATGGCACTTGTTTGGAACTGGACCACCTGATCTGACTGGTCTGCTAGCAACTTGTTGCTTTTAATTCAGTTATTTAAGCTGTAGTATCCCTTTTCTCACCCTCTTTTACAAAGGGTTAATGGCAACAATGAAATTGTATCCAGCATTTTCTAGCCTTTTGCTGAATTTGAATGTATTTGGCAAAGAACCATCATCTCTAGGGAAGTTATCTGTCTGCCAGGAAGACGGAGCTGTGGGTGCAGGGAATTGGTCCTGCAGAGGCCAGCTCAGACAGTGTCCGACTTACAAAGTGAGGCTCTGCGCAGAYGTGGTGACGTGCCGTCTGGTGGAAGGTCTGGATGCCTGGGAGGTGCCTCGGTAATTTGGGCATTGCATCCAGCAGCCGTGCTCCTGGGAGCTCGTGGTGGTCCTGGCACGGTGCTGCAGAAACCCACCTGTATGCTGTTTTCAGACCTGTGCTGGCTACTTATTTCCACAAAATGTTGTGGCTGAAGTACTAAGGCATTGTGGAACCAGTTATGCTTTGCAGGAGCTAGCAAGCTACAGTAATGTTGTGTAGTCCCATCACATTTGTGTCTCAGTCCTCTGTTACCTTAGAAAATAAGAGCTGACCATCTTAGATTCCCTACGAGTACTGGAAGATATAAAGACTTTTACTGTCAAAGTATCCCAAAGTAAAGTAATTGCTTAAGTGAATTATGGCACTTCAAGAAGTGGCTAACAAATTTCCCTGGAAAACAAATTTCCCATTGTGAAGTGAGAAGAGATCATGGTCATGAGCACACAGGAGGAATCTTCTGCTGAGAAAAATATTTTATATCCTGCTTTTGCGCAATTTGAGAGGCATTTTGTGTTTGCAAAACAAACATGAGATTGGAGAGGAGGAGCAATATGTGATCATTACAGTCAGTGAGCTCTCTTYATAAAACTGGAAATGACTGATGCTAAATTTCCCTCTTATGGCTCTGTTCACTGAAGTAATGTCATAATACTGCAGTWTGTGTTAGGCATGCTTTAACCTGCTTTCAGTCATATGCCTCTCTTTACATTATAGATATCTGAAGAAAATTTATGCTTTAGTTGCATTCAGTTTCTGGGTCTTACCTCTCTCTTACCTAATTGATACCATTTCTGGACTGCCTGAGAGGGCTATGGCCGAGTGCCACCTACTTTTGCTGATGGATATGTAATTACTAAAAAATATTTCCTAATAGATCTTAAAAGTTCAAACTGCAGCTAARTAGTAAATAAGACATGCATTCTGTGTCTCTAGCATCTCTGTTCTGTAGCTGTCTAGGAATGCAAACAGATTTCGCAGATGAGCCTTATTCCTAATTTCACTGAATTTGCCGTGCTGGCCATAGCTGGGCTAGCGGAGACACCTGCTGGTTAATGCAGTGCAGCAGTAGGCCCTTTCCACCCTGCTTGCTTTTAGCAACTTGCAAGCCCTTACCCCAAAGCAGCAGGAGCCTGCATTGCAGGCGGAAAAAGGATTTATCAAGAGGGTGCTTTTCATGCTGAAATGGATTTTCAGCCRGCCACCCTTCAAAACTTGGGAGAGCTTCATGCGGGTGATGGACCAGCGTGTGTTGAGGGTGGATAATGGGCAGGTAATCAGGAATCTGTCAATCTGCCAACCTTATGTTTTGTGAGTTTTGGTTTGCTATTGCAATAAAATCAGTTGCTAGATCGGCATTCATTTTTTTTTGCAGGTGATTTTTGAATGTAAGCAAGGTGGGCAGCGTTAGGAAGCCATGATGTTTGCAGGCTTCTCTTTCATGGTTATGTTCTTGTTGCACTATTTTTGGCTGACTACGGCTGTTTGCTTGCCTGCTGTAGTTCCTTTGTATGGGCCTGTGACTTGGCAGCACAGCGTTATCCCSTGAATTCTTTCAGCCCCCGAAAGGTGCACTCATGTTCTCACGTGCCGAATGGGCAGCTCTTAACTGCAGGAACACAGGAACTGCTCCAACTGAGCAGAACGCACCTCTGCTTGGCYGGTGGCCTTCCCTCTGGCTGTGACCAGTGCCAGGGGGTTAAAGGAAACTGGTTTTAGATTGTGCACCCATGCCGTCTGTTCCTCCCTGTTTAACAAATGGAAACAAATAAAAGATTTGCCCAGAGTTTTAATTCTTGTATGGGTGTCTTAGCCCAGGTTTCTCAATGTTTTGGTAGCAGAGTGTTGTAGATTTTGTTGTTTCCTTGCATAGCTTTTTGCTCGTTTGACAACTGGATTTAGTCTGCCTCTTTAGTGCCCTGAGAACCTCGTTCAGGGGCAGACCTGAACAGATCTTTTATAATACAGCTATTATATCTCTACATTGCACAACAGGAAGAATTGACTTACTGATCATCAGTTTCTGCTCTCAACCACGAAGCTGGATAGAATTTGTTGGTAACAGTAAAACAGTTCTGCATGGCTTGTTGTCTCAGTTAGGCTTTTGAAAACGTAAACAAATCAAAATTCAATGAAAGCCTCTAATCAGCTGCTGAAGAATGGAGAGCGAGTCCACAGCTTGATTAGTAATTCAAGCAAATAAAGGAACAGTAGAGAGAGATGTAGATGCTTATATTAAATGTCAAGCAGTCCTGCTTTTGGTCTTAATGAGGATGGTCTTATGTAATTTCGTTCTCAGTAATTTAATATAATCTTTGACTACATCTCTTGCTTCTTCTAGGAGCTATTGTTGTGTTAAAGCTAGAATTATTGCATTTAGCTTACATCTATTTTTTAAAATCATATTGTGGATATAATATGCTATAATAGCATATACATACATACATACATACATATACACACACACATATATATATACACACACCACACAGGCACAGTGGGGAAAAATAATATTTATGTGCTAATCACTCTACATAGGTATAAACTTTTTTTTTTTCCTGTCAATATATTACAAATATATATACTTTGTTTAAAGCCATCTCTCTGGTTAAATAGAGTTAAATCATGAATTAAATGAGATTTTTCAGGACATATAAATTGCGGAGCTAGGCTGGTTATCTCCCAGTGCTGAGCCTGTGCAATCACAGGATGTTGACTGGACTAGTTACGCCCACCTCATCCTCCCGGATAATCCTCCTACAGTACTTCAGGAGAAAGAAAGCAAGTAAACACGCTCGAGCTATTATACCTGGTGGAAAATTCCAGCCTGCTGTTGCATTTTAGAACAAATTCTGACCTCTGCAGGTTTGACCTCTAGTTCTTGTAGAGAAAAGGKGATTAGAAAAACTTACCAGTTTGCAGTTTAAGGCTTCTGCTGGTCTAGCACTGTTGTGATTTCTATTCATGTGAGGAGAGTTCTAGTTATTTAAACATATGTTGTGTGACTTCAACATGTTGTCCTTAGGTGGCAAAGCATTCTTATAGAGCATGTCCCTATATATACATGTGTGTTTGTGCACAGTTTTTATATCTGCCCTACTGAGATAAATTAAGTCATTTTGAGGATTTTGTGTAAATTTTTGCTGCTATGAAGTTCAGCCCTTTGTCTATTCCCTTTTAATTCCTAGATTGTCTTTGTAGTCAAACTGATTCTTTGGAAAACACAAATTTTGTCGCCTTTAAACTATTCTCTATCTTTTAGCCTTTTCAACACTTGATCAAAAAAGAGTTTGTCTTACTTTTTGTTTTATTTTATACGCTAGATTTTATTACAGAGGGACTCGGGAAAAATATTAGAGATCCTTCTTTTCATCAGTGTCAGATAGCTGATCTGCTTACTTGATCGAGGCATGTCTCTATCCTCATCACAGTGATAAGTGTTAGTAAATTACTGTAAGACACCTACTAGCAATGACAATTATAAGAAGGGGGAACTGCATCTGGAAAAAAAAATCTGATCTGGTATTTTCTAGGCAGTACATACAAGGTCTRTTTAGGTTAGTATTGCACTTTAAAAAAGCTAATTTTTGTATAAGGAAAGAATTATCCACATAGCACCTTATGTATGGATGGACTATTTGAAGAGTTGCTGCAGCATATATTTTGTTGTTACAGGGAAGAAGCACTGATTAGAGCTGGCAACTGCTAACCAACAGTCTTACCCTGAATTCTGTTCTTCGATTATTGCATGTAGCTTTAGGAAACTAGTTTTCTACACTGTGAAAAGGAAGAATAACTTTTTTTCCTTTCTGAAAACGATATTCTGGAAAATAGATCAAATTCATGCTTGTATCTCATGACTGTCTGGAGGTTTTTAGACTGTGCTGGTGTTGTTGCTCTTGTTGCCATTTTACTTCTGTGGAAGCTAAGATGTCCAAACCAAACGATTTTTTCTCTGTCTAATCATTATCTTTCTGCTTGACCAGTCTCACAGAGTTTAAGAGCTGTGACAGGCTGTGTGTGAGAAGTGGAAAACAGAAACCTCAGCCCTTATTTTTGGAACTATTCTGAAGAGCTGCAGAGATGGCTTCTAAAAAGATCAAAAATTCATAAGTGAATAATAACATCGTAATTTTTTACCTAATTAACAGAATTCCTAAATCTGAAAAATGCTGACTAATCCTAATTAGAGCGTTCTTTTCTAAAAGAATGCTTGCTCTAAACGCTGAAACCTTGAGAGGAGAAGCCTGCCAGATGTTTGGGAGCTTTTTTATTATTTCTCTTATTCTGGAATCTCCGTAAGAGGCAGACTCTCAACAGATACTAAAAAAAAAAAACAAAAGCAAAAAAACCATGCTCGTATGGTATTTCTTGAAGGTGAAAATGGTATTTAAAAATATTAGTTTTCTCCACTTAGCTCACCATGGTCAAATTTTATCACAGAATGTAGCAGGATCGTCCAGAGAATTAGTCTGTCGCTCAGACCTGGGATGTGGTTGTAAGCAGGAATCAGCAGAGCTCGAAGGAGTGGAAGAGAAGTAGGAGTGTAACTTGATGGAAATGTCAGCTGTGGTTGCATCTGCCTGTTTCTCATTACATGCCTTCTTATAATGATAGTAATATTCCTGTTATAACAGCATATGAAAATTACCACTCGAGAGAGAGATACGCCTTGAGTGGGGAGCAGATGAAGTAAGAATCTATTCAAACGTAACGGAGGAAAAGTGCAACRAAAGCTGCATGTAGTCTTGTCACACGAGGGTGATCTGATTTGTGCCTTTGTGTTACCCGGGGAAATCTCTGAGCAGTGCAGCGTGGTGCAACGGGGATTTGCRCCTTGCGCTAGGCAAGGTGAATTGCAGTGTGGATGCGCCTCGTCTTTAGGGTGGCTCCAGCCTACATGTGCAATGTGCAAGCTGAGCTCTGTGGCTCCCAAAGCGACAGCAAACACTCATGGGGTSAGCTGCTGCCTTGCTGGAGCTGTCGTGGGCTGCCACGGGTCTGGTGTATTCCCCACTGTTGGAGGTCTTTGAACTGAATGCAAATAGTCAGCTATCAAATCATCAGTTGATTGCATAGATTTATAAGTAATGACTGGATGTTTTTCTCAAAGAGATACTATTGCTCAAAGTGATTTGGGAATGATAAAAAACTTTGGGAGTGGTACAACAACTGCTGCATTAATTTTATTGGCCTATGCTAAGAAATTTGTCTGGTTGGTAGTGTCCTTTCCAAAGTTCAGGAACTGCTAATAACCTTAACTTTTGTAGGCAAGGCTGTGGTCAGCACATCAATTCCAGAAGAAGCTGGTGGATTATAAAGACACTTCTTGACTCCTAGTAGATGTCAGTAGGAGATCCCAGGATTCTGCCTGCCAAAATATTTTTTATAAGTGTAGTTTATCTGTAACAAGTATGATATACTAAAAATGCAGTAAAATATATCTTGTTAATGTGGAAGTGMAGTAAATTTTTTAAAAAGTGTAATCTCTTGAAGGGAAACAAGGGGATGGAAATAAGGTAGGATTTGTGGACCCAGAAAAAGTCATATTTTCAGGGATCCTTTATGGAACCAAAAAAAGAAAATCTTTAAAAATAAGGAGACCTACACTGAAGAAGACATTCCCTCTGRCTGTGGTGGGAGGTGGTGCTGGTAATAGGTTGGAGGTGAGTGTCAGGATGATAYCTTGGTGGTGATCTGAAAATCGAAGTGTGCTCCGTTTTTTGTGCCCAAAACGTAATTATGTTTTATAGGAAAAGAAGATAAGAGAGTTAAAATGAAATATCATAGTATCAACTACTGGCTGTCTACATAGTTGAAAAACCTCTGACTGTTGCAGAAAAAGGAGTTTTGTTGTACTTCCAAGAATTCTATTATTATTTGGCCTTTTCCGAATATATATATATATTATGGTTGTGATTAGGTAGTGCTGATGATTGGACTTCGTTGTGGTAAACATGATCCTCTAAATATGCAGCTTATAAGTTGCCGTGGTTTCATGGAAGCTTGGAGCAATCCTGCCAAGAACATGCCTAGTATAAGTGTAAAGGAGGTGTTACATTAATAATAGATTACTATTAATTATTAGTGTTATGTATTATTATAATAATAAATGTTCGGTTCTTTTCATTGTTAATCTATTTCTTTTCAGATACATTTTCTTTTCAAAAAAGATATTATAAGTTCTGTTTTTCTTGTTTGTTCCAGCGGATTCGAGAACTAGAAGATAAAATAGAACTTCAAAAGCGTCAACTCAAAGAAATTGAGGAAAAGGTAAATAAAAGTCCTGGGCAATGCTAATGGATTTTTTTCATACTAATTTATTTCTTCACTGATAGTTTGAAGTTAGTAGTACTTATTTTAATACTGAGAGATCTATTTCAATGCAAGAAAGACTAAATTTAATTTCAAATGATTTCTGCATTAAATGAAGCTCTGTCTCTAATGTGCTCAAAATTATTTGCTACCTGGAATTTCCACCAAGTATAGAAGGCATCTGGAAAATCACTAGGCTAGAAGGGGAGGAATTGCTGTGAATCAAGAAACCATAAAAATTGTCTGTATTTGACAGCAGTRGTTATCTCAACCTTGTTCTTTGAATAATGCCCCTTTGTAAAACTCTCAGAAAAAAAGAAAAGTTAATGAGGCAYATGCAATGAATACTGCAAATTGAAAATGTCTCTTGCTTTAAGACAGAAATAAACTTCAAATTAATATCCTGAATACAAATATTATCCAATTTTGAAGAAGTGTAGACTTAAAACAACAAAAATGTCTAAATCACTGGGGCCCCAGTCCAGAGATGTCCCCAGGTTCTCTGCGTGCAAACTTCAGAGTTTCCTAGGCCTGTGGAGGTTAGACTGTCSTGCACAGCACAAACTGACAGTGGGGCTTTCTCCGTGCTCTAGTGATAGTTTTGGTTAAAGTGCTTTCTCTAAACTAGTGACTAGATCCCAGGGTCAGTTGTGTCATCTTGGGTAGAATGTGCCTTCTTCTGGGGTAAACCTGTGGGGATGCTGCTGGGCTGAATGTAGAGCTTAGCAGAGGTTTCGCACTTTGGTTTTTTTGGGGGGGATTAGAATGGGATAAAAGAGCAAAAGGAAGGCTTTTGGAGGGCTCCAGACGGGAGATGGAAGAAGTCGATGAGGTTTTGCAGAGCTTTGAGATGGTTTGAGGGGCAGCGCACTGTACAAGGGAAGACTTCTTGCTGCTCCTTCAGCTACTCTCAGGTTGTGGTGCTCCTGCCTCCATGACCCTCTGAGAGTATTGCACCGTTATCAGGCAGCTACTCTAGTTCCCTCAGCAGTTTTCTTGGCCCTTCCTGCCCCCACTGTAGTTGTCTCCCCTCTGCAATACCCTTCCTGCACTTTTTGAACCATGATACCTAGCTGGCCTTATGGAAAAGCCAGAGAGCCCTGAGGCTCTCTGTGCCCTGGCTGTGGCTCATGTGTCTGCATCCCGCTGGGGAGGCAGGTGGCCAGGCTGAGCAGTGGTTCGTGTTCCACTATCTGGAAACACAGGCAGCATCCACCCATGGAGGGCTCTTCTGCAGCCCTTGCCCTTTCTGCCCTGGGCCACTGCAGTACCTGAAGCTGCTCCTGCCTAACAACCAGTGATGTCTAAGATACCACAGTTAACTGCTCAAGGTAAAGAAACCTCAAGGAGTAGCTGATACCTCTACATGTTAACTACTGGAGGGTACCGTTTTTTGTCTGCTCTCCAGTCCAAGGGCCACCTATTCTACAATATCAACATCTCAAATGTTGCTATTGTCAAAAACGTATTGTCAGTCCACTGCCATGATAGTTTACAGTGTAGATACTGGATTAGCCCAGTTGTGAAATTGTGCTAATGTTGAAAATGGAAGTTCAAATGATCTGTGCTGGGCAGGCAGTGCAACTGATGAAGAAATGTATTGGAAAAGAAACAGCTTAACCACAGCCTCAGCAGAAAACTAGTTCTGAGTTAAAATGGTTTACGTTCTCTTTTCCTTAATGGTACCTTAGCAGGAGATTTCTCAAGGCTTCATCATTTTCTGATGTCCTCCTACTCCTAGATGAGTGGAGGGCTTCCTTCTATCTGGTATAAAACTAAGTTGCTTTTGTTAATAATTTACCAATTTTGTGGTACGGTTCTCATTAGCTGTCACCTCCCTGAACGCTGTGCCTGTGACTGCTTGTTTAGCCCATCTAAATGCTTTTGCCTACATATTTGTGCGTGCACTGTATTACATTTTAATGTTTTCCTTGGGATGAAAGCCCATTATGAATCTGACTGGCCCCCAGGGAAAAGCGTGTTGTCAGAGGATCAGCAAACGGTGTAGTTCTGGTTCACAGTTCTTTTGAAGGTGTAGTATGTCCGTGGCTGCAGACCGATATCTGCATGCTAGTGACATTGAGCACAGTGAGTTTTTTGTGGAAGGAAGATGCATGCTTCTGAAGGAATGGAAGTTTTTGTAGCTGAGCCCCATTGCTGGGTGTAGCTAAGGGCAATACATCGCTCTTATAGTTCCTTTGTCATGAATGCAACTTTTTATTTTCCCTTAGAATTAATTCAGCTTTTACATTTTATGTAAAATTCTGTCAAGCCAGAAAATAAGAGTGGCAGTATTTTGCCCACTTTTAGATTCTTCAGCCAACAATCCTACTTCCAAAGGATATGCACAAGAGTAATGTAGATTTTTTTCTATATTATTCTGGCAGTTTTGTTCTACCAGCTGTTATATGAGGAACAAGTGCCATTTAAGCTCATGTCATGCTTTTCTTATAATTAATTCTTTACACTTCAAATTCCATTTATTTTGTGCCCTTGGCTTGTTAAGTCTTGGTTTAGGAAAGCATTTAGACATGTAATTACAAGTACGTGTTTAACTAAGTCACATTACGAGGCCTGTTTTTTCTGGAATTTGCATAATTGTCAAATATTACCATTTGTAAAACTGCCCTCAAATACTGAAATTTGCATTGTATGTTTTTTTTTCAGAAAAAAATTGGTATACTGTATCTCTCTTTCAGATCAGCTCAGTTAGTATTGATGTAAGACTAACTGCTGTAAAAATAATGTCATTGAATTTCATATTACATATCTTACATCTTTTTTCTTTTCTTTTTTCCTCATTTTCTTTTTGATCTTATTTTATAGTTTTTGTTCCTTTTTTTGTTTTTTTCACTAGCATTCATTCTGTGGCCTTGATGACACAACTGAGCCAAGAAGTGTGGTTGGTATTCTTTATATCTCTTTGTACTCAATTTTTAGCTCTTAGATTCTGTCATGCTTTGAGAATTGCCTTCATAAGACTCTGAAACCATGGGGAAGGGTACAATGTTTTTGCTAACATAGATAGGAAGACCAACTGTAAAATTCTGCCTGATCTACAAGTTAGCTTCCTAAGCTTCTGCAGAAGGTCATCAGGTTCCCCACTAGAAATGACTTTGCATTCTTGGATCCTCACCGCCTTAACTGCCGTGAGTGCTTATCAGTTCTGCAGAGCAGGTACKTTTGGTCTGAAAGTTCAAGTATTGCTGTAGCACCCTACCTTCAGACACGCAGGATGGCCAGGTGGCTAACCGTGTTTGGTTTTCTTTTAAAAATTCCTGTAAGCACCACAACCCAACACAAAATGGCTACTTGATTCTCGCATTTCCAGGAGTGCACATCATATTGAGGTGCTAATGTGGGGGCAAGTTCCCTTAATTCATGCTGCCACAGGTAAATCTGTCTCTGCTTAACGTAACATAACAAAGCCTATGTTAAAAGAGGTAAATATTGTTACTTGCTAGTTGAACACTTGTACGTTGTTGGTTATTAGAAGGCAAACTGGGTGGTTAGTGATGGTAACTGATCTTTTTTTTGGAGACAGCATCAAACATTTAGGAAGAGATTGTGGTGTCTGTGTCTTAAACCTGGATGCCAACACTTATTTTGAATAAATATTATCAGTCTAAAGCTGAGCAGACCTTTTTTGTTGTTGTTCTGCAGGATATTAAAAGAGCCTATGGAGTGAACAGCTAAGTCCACGTGCAAAAACAGAAAATATTTATTTGAGCAGCTTAAAATTGGTGCATTTTTTTCTTAAAACAGTTTGCATAATACTTCAAGCTGCAAGATATTTGAATTTAAAATTAGAGATTTTTTTTAAGATATAGCTTCAAGCTGGAATGATTTGATAATCAAATAAGGACCAGCACCTCATAAACACTGAAAAAAATCAAAACAAAATTTACACTCGCACACCAATCAAACACTGGAAAAAAATCAAGTGCAATTACTAGCTGCTRTGTGAACTATTATCTACCAAATGGTTTTATTACAGTACTGAGATCTTTGTCTCCATACTGCATGCTTTCAACAAATGTGGTTTGCATTTCACCCAGGAAACACAGAACCTCCTTTTTAATATCTATTTTAAAAGCTAAATATTTGACAATAAATTCTCTATAGTAAATAGCTGACAAGAAAAAAAAAACTGTTTAAAGTTGGAACACATAGAGATTTAGAATCCCACAGTGATAAAATTCATATTAAATATGTAAGTTGGAAATACACAGACAAAGAAGAGAGGTTTTGGCTACATATCAAAGGAAGATGATAGATTGGATTAAGCAAGCTTTGAAGCGGGTAGGAGTTGCACTGGAGAATGGCATTTTGCATGTCTTTTGAAAATTAAGGCAATAACTTGCAAAGGTGTCATTGGAAGAGTGAAATATTTTGAGGTGAACCAGAAGATCAGGAAAACAGAATGCGTGATGCACTACGGTCGGTTATCTCTTTAAGAAGAAAGAGGGGCTTGAAGAKACAGAAAATGCTGTGTAGAAAAAGGTAATGAGCAGAGACTTATTTGAAAAGAAATGCTGAGGAAAAGATGGTATCCTGCCAAATGAAATAAAATAATGTTGACATTAGCCATCAAGAAATAACCTAACACAACCTCACCAAACAGAGGTAGATAAGCACAGTCATGGACATTGACCACCTGAACTACAAGGCAAATTTTGGGTGAAGCACAGATTGAAAAAGTGAAAGTTGAAAGAATTGTTTAAGTTGGAAAATGGTTAGTAAAATCAACAAAGATAAGGCTTTTTCTTCCAAAGATGGAAAAGTAAGTTATTGTTTCAGAACTGGAGAGACAAGAAATAAATATTTTTTATTTTTTCTAGCATGTAGGAGAATGATGAAGATAACAATAGCACAATATTTAAAGATAACTTTCTCCTCCCTAGAGTTTTCTTGAAAATAATTTTTGTGTTAAAAGGGCTATGTAGAAAACTACAGAGACACAAGTCTGATCCTTTGGAAACACTGAACTCCAATTAGAATATAGAGTGGAATAAGAAAGTTATGGTAATACAWCAGATACAGTGGAAAATATTATTGAAAAAATAATATAAGCCAAGAGCAATCAGGGCAGCACAAAGCAAGCTACAAAAAAGATTTATCATAGCAACTGCATATCTCACTGTTGGAGGTGCAGAAATCAGTCTTAAAAGAAGCTGGTTCTCTCAAGTARTTTTTTAGGCTATGAAGTATGATCAGAGATGTACTCTTCATGAAGAATTGCCAAGCAAGATCATTTATCTGCTGAGGGAGCCGGAGCAGACCACAAGACTAATTCAGTCATATGCAGCAAACTGTGGCTCATGTGAGTGTCTGAATAACCCTGTTTCCTGACACAAAGCACAATTTTAAATCAGAAACTATCAAGCAAGTCACAAGGATCATGCAAAAGTTTGGAAACTGTCCCCAAAAGAATGTGTTACTCACAATGTTGTGTTCAAAAGGAATGAACATTTGGAGAATGTGTTCTTAAATAGAGATTTTTCATGTTTTAGTTAAAGCTTCTAGCAGTGTGCTAACAGAATGTGGAAAATGAGGTCATCATTGCGAAAAGAAGAGCATTGGCATTCGTCTGAAAAGAAAGATCATAAATAGAGTTTTGGATGACCAAACCAGATGCTAATGAAGGAACAGAAATTGGAAAAAGTATTTCACTTGGCCAAGAAACAGACACTCTTCCTTCTCATAGATGTAGTTTTGCTTATCATGGAAACGGAACTCGAAGCACAAACACGCCGTGATCAGTCAGCAAGTAGCTGCAATGGTAAGCGCCATGCAAAGGCAGGAGCTGTTCTTGTTACAAAGGTATGAATAGTTTTGTTCTCTTAGTTTTCATGTGTTTTGTTACGTTGTAGTTCACATGTGATAGTTTTCTCAAAGAAACGGGCTGATTCTCCTGAAGTATTCTGTGAGATTCATGATGTTTTTGTTCTGGGCTGGGACAGCAAGATTTGCAGTTTTTGAAAACARGGTATTTTACTTCAGTCTTACTAATCATTATTGCATGCTGGTTTTTATTTTAGAACTGAGTACAGTTATCATGTGTTAACTACTATATTCAATCTTTCAAGATATTGGGCCTGATTTTCACTTTCTGTGACACAGGTTTTAAATTATCTCTCCCAGCTGTATAAGCAAAGACAGAAATTGATTTCTGAGATCAGTTTTAACAGTTTACTGGCCAAACATTTATTTTGCAAGTCTTGAACTGCAGAAGATTGAATGATCTAACTTCTGTTGGGCTGAACCACTAGTGAGGACAACAAGAGCCTTGGTTTTGTTTGAATATATAACATCTATGTAAATTGTTTTCTTGTAAATGTGTTAATTATGACAGTGGACCAGGACCTGCTTAACCAATAATTTCAGAGTATTATTTTAGATTAATCTTCCTATCTAAGTGCCCTTGTCTAAGGGAAGCCTTTTCTCTGTCAGGTTCTTCTGCAAAGTTTGTAATAATAAAATAAATAAATAAACCAACTAGGTATTATATCTGGATTAATTGTTCCAATTTTATGATGGAATTGTTTGGGTTTTTTGTGATTAGAGTGTCTCATATGCTAGCTGTATATCAGGATTCTGATCTTAAACTAGCCTATATTTACTAGTTATATTGCATATTGCAGGGATGGACCATGCTTCACTAAAGTGTTAAACAGTGATCTCTAGCCAAGAAAATATATAGCCTGTTTTATTTGAGCACAGGAAGAATTCCATGAAAAATGCTAGGACCCTTCGTGTGTTTAAAATGTTGTGTAAGTACTTTCCTGGTTTTGTGCTGAACTTTTCAGGATGAAACCTCAGAAACCTAGAGGCTTACTTGGTCACAGGGGTTGAGATCTGCTTCTTAAGTTGTAGTAATATATATGATGAAGTATGAATCACTTTATCGTACTATTCTGTGTTTAAAAGTAGTCATAGATTGTCTTTTGAGCTAGGAAACATTCCTTTTTTTGTTTTTATGTCTCAAAACAACAACAAATCACGGAATCACAGAATGATTGAGGTTTGAAGGGACCTCTGGAGATCATCTAGTCCAACCTCCTGCTCAAGCAGGGTCACCTACAGCATGTTAGACAGGATTGTCTAACAACAATCGAAAATCCAGGTGGGTTTTGAATATCTCCAGAGAACGATACTCCGCTACCTCTCTGGGCAACCTTTTCCAGTGCTGCGTCACTCTCACAGTGAAGAAGTTTTTCCTTATATACTGGTGGAACTTMCTGGGTTTCAGTTTGTGCCCATTGCTTCTTATCCTTTCACTGGACACCACTGAAAAGAGTCTGGCCCCATCCTCTTGACACCCTCCCTTAAGAAATTTGTAGACATTGATAAGATCCCCTCTCAGTCTTCTCCGGGCTAAACAGGCCCAGCTCTCACAGCCGTTCCTCGTAGGGCAGGTGCTCCAGCCCTCTGATCATCTTCGTGGCCCTATGCTGGACTCTCTCCAGTAGCTCCATGTCTCTCTTGGACTGGGGAGCCCAGAACTGGACACAGTACTCGAGATGAGGCCTCACTAGGACTGACTAGAGGGGCAGGATGACATCCCTGGACCTTCTGGCAGCACTCTTCCTAATTCACTCCAGGATACCATTGGCCTTCTTGGCCACAAGGGCACATTGCTGGCTCATGGTTAACTGGTTATTTACCAGGACTCCCGGATCCTCTGCAGAGCTGCTTTCCAGCAGGTCAGCCCCCAGCCTGTCCTGGTGCATGGGGTTATTCCTCCTCAGGTGCAGGACCCTGCACTTGCCTTTGCTGAACTTCAGGAGGTTCCTCTCYGCCCAACTCTCCAGCCTGTCCAGGTCTCTCTGAATGGCAGCACAGCCCTCTGGTGTGTCAGCCACTCCTCCCAGTTTGGTATCATCAGCAAACTTGCTGAGGAGGCACTCTGTCCCTCATCYCGGTCATTGATGAACAAGACTGGCCCCAGTACTGAGCTCAGGGGACACCACTAGCCACAGGCCTCYGACTAGACTCTGTGCCACTGAGCACAGCCCTCTGAGCTCTGCCTTTCAGCCAGTTCTCAATCCACCTCACTGTGCACTCATCTAACCCACATTTCCTGAACTTACCTATGAGGATGTTGTAGGAGACAGTGTCAAAAGCCTTCTTGAAAGCCAAGCATACGCTTGGAGATGACATCCAGAATGAGCAGTTCCATCATGTTCCCAGAGATGGAGGTGAGGGTGACTGGCCTGTAGTTTCCTAGGTCCTCCTCCGTGCTCTTTTTGAAGACTGGAGTGACACTGGCTTTCTTCCAGTCCTGAGGCACCTCTCCCGTTCTCCAAGACCTTTCAGAGATGATGGAGAGTGGCCTAGCAATAACATCCACCAACTCTCTCAGCACTCTTGAATGTATTCCATCAGGCCCTTTATGGGTGTCAGGTTTGCCTAAATGATCTCCAGCCCTCTTGGACTCCCCTTCCTTTTAGGGCCTTAACTCATGGTATTCCTCCAAGTAGTCCCCGAAGAGTCCAAAGTCCACTCTTGTGAAGACCAGRGTTGCGATCCTACTTATTGCCTTGCTTCCTCCTTACAGGATCCTGAATTCCACCATCTCATGGTCACTGCAGCCAAGGCTGCCCCCAGCATTCACATCTCTGACCAGTCCTTCTTCGTTGRTTAGTACAAGGTCCAGCAGCGTACCTGTCCTCATTGGCCCCTTCACCACCTGTATCAAAAAATATGATAAAATTTATCCAAAAGAAGTAGATTTTTTTGTGATAAAAGTGCAGTTTCATTAACTCCTCTGTTAGTAGAAAATTATCCCCTTTTCAAAATTTTGATACCTAATTCCTTCATGAACTTTTCTAATTGCATCCTTTATGGGGATCTCAAGTTGTTAACTGAGACTCCTTTCACACATGCTAAATTACTTTTCGGCTAATGAAATAAGACACTTCCATGAATAATAAATGTGTTTGAGATCAAGAAAGGTTGTTCATTTGATCATCAGAGAGGCTAAGATAACATGCTTAGACTGCAATACACTGAGAACTTAGTTTTGTTTAATCGTGATGGATCCTTCATCTGAGAGAGAAAAAGAATTTTGCTACTCTATTAAAATGTCCAGTAACGAAGGATTTGATATTCTGAATGTTAATGTTAAAATTGATACTTCTTGGCTTTTCCAGGAATTAGAAGAYGCAAATGTACCTGACGGAGATGTAAACAGTGCTGAAGTAGAGAATTTGAGCCTCAGAATAAGAGAGCTGGAAGAGTCGGAGCAAAAACTGAAGAATGTTTTAGAGGACTACATGGAATCAGATTCTGCACTAAGAAATAGGTAAATGTAGATTTTTTTGTGTTCAAAATTTCTGTGATATGGCAAAGGTACTCTTCCCTTTGCCTCTCTACTGGATGTTATGACCCACACAGAACTAGCAAAAAGAAAGATTCTATGGATTTTTAGGGTGACCAATAAGATAACTTATGCATATTCTGTGTAGCTGTCAGAACAGAAATACAATACTGCAATATTTGTTTTTATTATTTAAATGAGATTTACAGCACATAACCAGACAGCCTTCTCAGAATGTTTCATACATAAATATTCATAATGCGTACATTTTGCTCATAGAATAGATCACTTTTCTTTTAAGTTAGGTGTTATTTTTGAAATAAAATACAGTTCTCCTTAAATTTGGAGTTTTGTATTGCAAAAAAAGTCTTGGTTTCAGAAAGCTGCATATAGTTTAGTATGTTGATTCTAAACGTTACAAAACATAAAGGTACCTTTAGGTACAGTTGAATAGATTTTGGGAATTCAGAGCTGTTTAAACCATTTAGAAGTTTTTGATGTGCAGGCTGAAGAGAGAAAGAAAACTGTAAGGTGTGTTCCATGAGATTGTCTATGATATTTCTTGTATGTGGAGGAACAACATCACATCACATCACATCACATCTTTGGCTACTGTTTTAGTAGCAACAAGCAAAGAGAACCTGTGTTTTGACAAATTTCAGCTTTATGGATGAAGTCAGTACAGATGTACATTATAGGTTTCAGTATCCACTGTGAGATATATTACAAATACAATATTTCCTCTTAGGTCAGCCAAACACACGGTGGTTAACATTTAAGGTTACTTTTGGTGGGGAAGCATTTGCTATCATTGCAAAATTTTTCTAAAATTTGCTAATCATGAGGCTAGCAGAATCCTATAATCAGATATATTTAGAGAACAAAGAGATGTGGTTATCTTATGGTAAGTTGTTACTTCGGTGAACTCTCATCTTACGGTTTTCATGTTAATTCCTTTTCTACATTCATCCCTGTATTAGAGAGAGAATGAGCATAGACTTTGTCTTTAAAAGCTTTGAGAGTCTCCAATGTAATGTACAAAGGCCGTTAGCTCTTACTAATAATAATCTGTTCATTATCAGTGATCTATGATTTGTTACTATTTTATTCTTGAGAGAAAAATGAAAAAATAAAGATAAATCTCTGAAGACTGCTTCTGAAGACTCTGAAGACATCACTGAAGACTGCTTATCCATCTGGAACCATACTGTGCAGTATTAACTCAGCAAAGATCTTCATTCTCAATATCGCAGGGTAAAAGAGCTGGAGCTGTCAAACAAAACACTTCTGGCAACGACTGACCAATTAAATATGAAGGTGCACCAGGTCACAAATGCAAACGTGCGAGTTAAAGGGAGACTGCGAGACGTTCAGGAGGAGCTGATGAACTTGGTAAGAAGGATGTTGTTTCAAATGGCCTAGTTTAGCTTCTCCTTATGGTAAGAACTTGTAAGTCAATCTCATCACCAGTAGCCGGTCTGTTTTTAGGCAATAAATCATCTCAGACTTTCTCTTTTTGTAAAAACAGATGAAGCAGAAGTTGTTCCTTTCTTTGTTGCCCCACTTTCTATTTCTCTAATGATTTTGATAGCACTGCTACTATACCCCTCTTCCAGGCCTTTGAACTTTGGGTTTATATGCTCCCACTTCCTTTCCTATTTCTTTTCCCCAAATCCCAACCATTGTATTCCTTCCAAGTCAGACTTTATCTGTCTAGCTCTCCAGTAAGGCACTTCTTTAGTTCCCTACCATATGTAACACAACAGCAGAACACAACTACTGCAGTCTGTTTTCTATGCAAAATGCAGCTGCTCAACCTGTCATCTGATTCTTGAATTACTCGCATGTTTTCAAGCTGGGCGCCACCAGCTACCCAGTTTAAGCTTCCTACTTAGCTTTGCGTCCGTATACTGTCTTCCAGCTTTCCTCGGTTGGTTTGAGTCTTGCCTTCTTTCTTGTGACCCTCTATGTGAGCTGTTATCATGTGGGCCATCCCTCTGCAAAGCCCCTTTGCCAAGTCCTCCTTCTGAGGAGTGGCCTTCGCTAAAACAAGCTGACCTGCTACTGCCTTGTAAAGAGTGTCACACTACTGTTTTCAGTCCCTCTCAACTTCTTCTCCCTGGTCTCTGTTTTAAAATTGTCAACTCTCTTCCAGCTCTCTACAGTACCTAAGTACAGAAATAAATGTTTTCTATTAGGAGAGTAAGTTGTTGCCCCTTGTACTACATGATGCAGGCATTACCAAGTTTGTAAAGCTCAATGGATGGATCCCTTAAAATGGAAAGGAAWGAAAGTTCTTCAGGTATAGGCTTTTCGTCCATTAGTCTACAGTTAAACAATGTTTTTTGATTCTGTTTATCATAAGATACACTTTCATTTCCTCAGTATTGTAAGTCAAGTGTAGTTTGACTCATGAGTATGAGCAATAGGCTTTGTTTTCATAAATAACAAAATGTATTTTTTCAGTACAAAAAGCTTGGTAATCCATATTTTCCAATTAAAAGTTAACCAGACCAAACTATTAACCCCTGCCTACTTGACATTACATTACATTTAAGCCTCATTTTCCTTCTGTCCTTGTTGGTGAACACTTCTGATGAGRAAATACTGGAGATCAAAAGGACCGACTTGAAGAAGTGCTTAAAGAGATACAGCAATGTCTCTGTGCTTCGGTCTTCCTTGAAAGTTGCCCTAATTGCACTACGATACTGGTGGCTAATGCTTTGCTCAAAACAAGGGCAGCTTGTGAATTGTGATAGTCTTCTCTTGTCTGTCTTTGACATCTTTTGCCTCTACATGTTTCTCAGTATCCAAGCTTTGGTGCAAATGAAAATACTAAAGACTTTCTCAAACTTGTTCAGAGCACAGTTGTTCCTTTCTCCTCTTCCAGGGGACAGGTACAAAGGGCAAAAACTCGGTCCTTTAAAGATATGTATTGTTTTAGATAATTGACCATAGTTTCTCTGTACTGTCTCACTTGTAATGTRCTTTTTATGAACTATTTTTTCTGCATGATGAAAAAATACTGGGGTTTCAAGTCCTGCTTGGATTTCAAGRTGTTACAGAAATAACATTATAAAGGACATGTTACTATATAGCTGRGAGCTGGTTGTATGAACTTCAGCCCAAAATTTCTTTTCATTTAATAAGCACTTTAAAACATGCAAAAGAAAGTATTTTAAAACTTTCTGTATTTTACATAGTAGCAGAAATACTTTTTTTTTTTTTCTACTGAGATGTTTCAGTGTTGTCTGAAATGCCAAAATAGCTGATTAGTTTTGCGGGATTTCACTGGCTTTTTAAAATTTCTACTTATGTTATACTTGAGTTGCCAGAAAAGAGGCAGAATCAAGCAACATTAAGAAATATGAAAATGGGAGATTCAGACTAATAAATTAAATTATTAATCATACAAATCACTGAAATTATAGGTTGAAATCCAGGAAAAGGCRGAGAAGAAGCAAAAGGAAAAATTATATTGGCTTCAGGAGYGGCTGAAGACAAAAGAAGATGAAGTAAAAAGCCAGTCGGAGTATTTTGAGCACTACAAACAGAGACAGAAGCAACAAACAGCAGTGCTGAGAGAAAGGGAATGTTACCTCCAGGGGAAGGTGTCTAGGCTGGAAAAGCAAGTCCTAGACCTTAGTGCCCATATTGCTCTTCTGACATCCCAGTTAGAAGAAGGAACGGTACAGTATCTCCAACAGAAGCTGGAGTCAACAGTCACCGGGACTGAGGGCCATAAACACTYTGATGGGGAGGTAATGAAATTGAAAACTTTCATTGAAATTGTGGAGCRTGATATGAAAAGCCACCTTGAGACATTGCAGCATAATCTGAAACTCTTAAGGGGAAAAGAGGAAGACAGTAGAAGAGAACAGGCAGACTTGCTGACTAAACTCCAGTGCTACCAGGAGTCTGAAGACTTTCTCAGAAGGAAATTGGAGGAATCTTGCCAACATGTTTATAATCTGAAATTATCTGAAATCAAACTACAGCAACAAGTCAAAGAGCTTTTAGATGAAAATAGGACTTTAAAGGACCAAAGGGACATGAAGTTAAAAAAGAAAGATGAAGAAGACTCGTGCCTTACAAACATGGAGAATGGAGACAGCATTGCAGTCAGTGTAGACCTGGTAAGTAAAAGTTTAAGGCAAAATATAATTAACTTTTATCTTTTGTCATCATGGATTCCAGTTATTATTATGTATGCAATGGAAATGCAAGTGTGAGTTTATTGCTGTATTTGTTTCCTATTTCGCTTGATGTACAGCGAATAGAGACTGATTCACTGAAAAATCACCAAAATCAGTAGTAGGATTTCATTGACGTCAATGCTTTTGATTAGGTGCACATTGAGGGTACTTCACAAATCTTGATTCCTTAAGATTTTAAATGATGTGCCTAAGGCCATATATTTGGGTTAGCACCAGAAGTAGAACCCAGAACTGAGACCTCTGCCTCAAGGACACTGTTCAGTGCAGGAGTGCACATTTGGTTGGGTGGGTTTTCACATCTTATTCATGCATGGATGCTGAAGAAAAAAGGATAACTGACAATAAACCTTGTCTACGAGATTTTCTGGGTAGAGGAAGAGAAGACGGGTACAGTATTTACTACTGGGAGTGTGTTGAGATATTCAGCGTTTCATGGCTCCATAATATTGTGATGTGCTCTGAATATGTTGAATAGGACTTGTTTGCGTCAAACACTTCACTTCAGCATGGCATGGGAAAGCTCTGCATAGGCACTAACATGGCATTCAGCTTCTGCCAATATATTTTGCTGACAAAGAAAAATTCTTTTCATAGAGAGGACTCAAACAAAGTTTTATTCTTTATGCACTAGGGTGGGAGGTTATTTTTCTTCTGAAGATTTGTTAAATAAAGTGAAATCAGCTAAGCCTCATTCTTAGCTGCCCTACTCAGATTGTGATATCCCAAGGTCTATCTGTTTTTTAACTATAGCTAATTGGGAGATAATGACCATGTACAAAAACCCTTTAGTTTAGGAGATCAATTGCATTGTGACTTCTCCTCCAGAACTGGGAGTGCATCCTTTGTCCATAAACTCCTGGAAGAAATCAAGACAAAGTTTTTAACCTGCCACTTGAAGTCAGCTTTAAAGACAAAGTGATTCTGTACCATTTGTGACTCCGTAGTGCCAAAGCAGTGAGCTCTATGAGGTTGTCTTTGTGCGGGAGAGGAAGAACGGTGAGATCCTCCTGAAGTGGCCTGTAGCACATAGGTTGCATAGTTAACCTTTGCAGAAATCTCAGGAAGGGTGCCTCACCATGCGCTTCTCCTCAGCTGCTCTGAGATGGCAGAGAGACTGACCGCTGTTACTACTCGTTAGACTTAGCCTGAGCCATTGCTGTAATTACTTTACCTAGTGAGTTTGCTTTTTCTTGGGTATGAAAAAAATGTTTTGAAAATAGCACAARCTCAGCATGTTTTTTTAGAAGGACTTGAACTGAGCATGGGGACAATAACCAACTGCACCATGAKGGGACTGCGAAACTAAAACGGAGGAGTGTGAGGGCTCTCAGTCTCAGAGCGGGAAAACAGGTAATGCAGAATTACTGTAGGTTTGGGAAAATTGAGGAGGGAGGATGGTAAGTATTGAGTTATCTGAAGGTGTGAAACGAAGCTGTATCACCTGGTATTGCTGAAGACTAACCAAAGAAAGTCTTCAGGAAACGGAATGGAAACCAAATTGCTTTGTTCTATCCTGAACCATAATAAAAGGTTATTTTTAACTCTTCCCAGAATTTTTTAACCATTTCTTTGTTCAAGTATTAATCTAGRGATCTATTACCGTCGGAGAGGATAATGAATCTGAATTACCCAGTTTTTGGTATAAGTGAGCATGCCATAGTTCTAGTTAAACCAGCATATTTTGTTCTGATGCACAGTCAGTTTTGTTCCTTAAATATCGTGCATAACATCATCATCAGCTGACTTTGTTGTTTTCTGCATTGCTGGTTGTATTTTCCTCCTCTTTAGCTACTGCTAGGATTCACTTGAATTGTTCTAGCAAAAAAAAGAGTGGTTCAAGAGCACAAGAAAAAATTCAGTATGCATAGTAAAAGGAGAAGGGAGACCTCTGGTGTTGTATGGTAAAACTGAAGAGGTTTCCCCCCTTGTCCTGTGTTTTCGTGTCACCTATAATCTCTAACCAACTGAGCTAAACCTGCCCCCTCATTACATTGGTCTTGTAATATTCAAACGAAAACATTTACAAGAAATATCCTATTTAAGCTCACCACGCTCCACCAGCAGCTATAAAAATGAGGAGTGGTATGCAGTCTAAGGCAGAATTTCATGCTGATACGTTTATGGAGAGCTACTGGTATATCAGTTTTCACTAAAAGAGCGAATGTGATCATTTGTCTATTCCCCAGCCAGGAAAAAAGTAGTTTGTGAACGCAGGATTATTAGACCCCTGTGAACACATGGTATTCCTCAGGAAATACCATATCATTCAAATGACAAGCACATCAGTTATTCCTGAAACTAGCCTTGGTCATTATTGTATTTTCATGCATTATTACTAGATCCAATTAGATGTCATGCCCTGGTCCTGCAGAGGTGAACTGCATCTCATCGAGGGATTTAGTCACATAAATCTTGTTGAAATTAGTTTCCAAAATTGGCAGCAGGGCAAGATCTGCATTATTCTGTTTGCAGCCTATGCCTGAATAAAAAATACAGGCAGAAGGAAACTGGTGGCACTTGTCTGTGTCTTAATTTATCAGGCAGTTTCTAAATGTATCCAAATTAAAACAGTGAGCAAAGAAAGATGTCAAGAAACACAATACAAAATTTATAGTTAAGTTATTGATTGAAAAGAAAATTTTATTCTGAAGGATTATTATACTTTTTACATAGCACTTTTCCTCTCTAGGAACAGTTATCTTTTTGGCCTTCACGGTGCTGGACGGTAAACAAGCAGTCTCATTCCCTACTTCATTAGACTTTCTTTTTTTCTTTTTGCTCATGGTCATATCATGTAGTCTCTGGCCTGCTAGTGTTCCGTCTGTAACATAATACAGGTATATTATTGATATTTTCTTCCCTAAATATTTGTGAATCATGAAGAAAGCATTAGGATGAAGTCTAAAATGAAGACACTTATTTTAAAAAATGGTGGAATGGGGAAATTGTATGAACTAATAGCAATTATAACAAAATAATAGATGTTTTTAATGTAAAATAGCAAAGGACATTTATTTGCCTGTCTGCGATACTACAAATATTGTACATTTATAATCTGTTTCTTCTTTTCCTCTTCCTTTTCCTATTAAGAATGGAGAGCTAGTCCAGGATGACCTTCAAAACCTGAAAAGGGGACCAGTGTTGCGTCTACTCAAAAGCAAAGCTGCTCAAACTCCAACTGTGCTACTACATGCTAAAGAGTCTGGTATGAAAACAAGCTGAAATTTTCATTTAGTTGCTATGCAGTAGAAGTGAAGATATTTTCATTCATGTGGTGCACATTACTAAGATGATAAAAGACCTTCTGAAAACCTAATCTGGAACCTAAAACATGAGAAGGTGAAGGAGTTGCTGTTCTCCAGTATGACRCTAGTATTTAGATACGAGCTCTCTCAGGAAATTCTAGGACTTCCGAGAAGCTATAGAGATGTGTAATTAGGGGATGCATCTTCGGTGTCCTGACTGAAGCAATGCTTTAGTACAGTGTTTGGGAATACTGTGCACCTCAAGTTTTTAGACCAACTATAACTTAAAAGCTCTGATCTCAACAAATTCTATCAGTCTAATTCTTCCCACTGAAATTAATGGAAATTTTATAGCAGATTTTAGTGGATGCAAATGCAGACCAACACTGAATTTCTTTTAACTCTGTAAGTTTAACCCATAAGTTTTCTTATACCCTCTATAATGAGATTTATTTGCCATTGTAAAGTGCTTTGATAACTGCAGATAAAACCAAAAAAAAAGTATAACTTATATTTAGAGCTTATGTTTGCTTATAGAATGTGTTTTCTTATTTAATCATGTAGGGCTTGTCTTCATATTGTTAGTGTAAATTTTTTGTTCTGCTAGAAGTGGTAGTTGTGGGCATACTACGATTAAAATATGTCCTGTTCTAAGAATTCAGGCCAGATGGTTTTGGTTTGGTTTGGTTTTCATGTAACTTTCTGTCAGTAGCATTTCACTTATTTAGTGTTTTACAGTAACAGAAACATCAGGATGTGGTTGTGATTGGGTTGAGGACGTGGAGAAGCTATTGGAAGAACTTCAGCCAGTTTTGGAACAAAATTTCAGTGCCCGTGCAGGAATTACTGAAGAACTCAGACTAACTGAGGCTGAGCAGGTAAGAAGAAAAGTTACTGCTATTCTTGTTATCTTTGTGAGCACAGTGAGTCTATGGATTGTGAGATAAAATGTAGAGCTGGTAGCCTTACAGATGAATATCAAAATAGCTTGAAATCATATCTATGACAGATGTTACTTAAGAGGAAAATAGGTGTACACTAAAAAAAGATTGATTTATTTATATCTTCTGCTATTACCCTCATTACAAGTCTTTAAATTGCTTGACAAATCTTTGAATTGTTTTAAAGTTATTTATATGGCAATATTTTTTCTCACTAAATAAAACCTATATGTAATCAAATATTTCATGGATGAAGTAAAAAATGAATTATGGTTAGCAAAATAGAAAGAGCAATACTTCTTGGCTTATATGTCTCTTTGAGACCTTTCTCTCTTCTTGTTACCAGATCAGCGTTAGAGATAAAAGGGCAAGTGCTCTGGAAGATACTTTCGTTCTCTTTAGACATATCCCAAGCTACCCTACAGCCAGGCTGCTTCCTCCTTGCTCTGAGAAGCTAGCTACTGATGAGACAAGTAAGGACACCAGAGGTGAAGAACACTCCTCTCAGTTTAAGGAACGAGCTATAAATCTACCAGCAAAGGCTTTGCCTGTTTCTGTGATGGAAGTTTTGATGAGAAAGAAGCCCCAGCTTACTTTGTTAGAACCTGAAAGCCACCACATACTCACTGTCACAACACTGAAGAAAGTGATGAGTCTGAATTTCAGTGAGGCAAATACCGCTTTTTGCCCTGATGGCCTTTTCCATTTTTCAGAAGGAGGATTTTCTGATAAGGTTTCTGCAGTTCTTCATGGAAAGACACCCTACACTGCTTTCACATTCCTGCTAGAAAGACATAATGTGGAAAGGTATAAGCAAAATAAGCAAATTCTGCCAAAAACCATAAGTGAAAATAAAAATTTGGATAAAGATGTTAATGGTGGAAAGTATCAACAAAATCTCTTTAGAGGGAGAGCTAAAGGAGAAGAAATGAAGAATGAGAAAGCACAGCCACAAAAGATGGCCTGTACTCTTGAGGAAATAAGCAAAATTTTAAATAAAACTGAGTTAATCAGTCCTGGTAAACAAGGAATGAACTCCAAAGACAATCTAGGTAGCCCACAAAGTGTCCGAAACACATATGTTGGTTTTAAAGACCTGAAGAAACATTCTGAAGAGAGTTTTGAATTAATGGAGAAACAAGGAAACCTCTCAGAAATCTCCATCCCTGGCAAAGTGAATAGGGTATATACTGGAGGAGATGGAATAGAAGAGAAAGGAGAACAACCTCAGAAACCGACGGAACAAATAAACCCTTCCGGAAATGGACTGAAAGAAAAGAAAGAACAGGCCCTGAGGCTACGTGACCCAAAAGAGAATTCCTCCTGTCAAAGAATGGCGGCTGAAAGAATGCAGCGTGCATACCCTCAGAAAGCTCCTCGCTTGGAGGAAGAGAAGTATCCACTAAACATTTATTCTCCTGTGCAAGAGAGGAGTGTATGCCTAAGGAAAGTGTTATTGCTAGAGAACGATTTTGATGAGTCTTTCTGTCATGTATCGTCACTGGAAGCTAATAATGAACGTAACGTGAAAATATGTGAACTAGAGAAAGTGGTGGTTATGTGTTCCCAGAGGATATTTCTACTGATGCAAGAGAATGAAAAATATTCCAAAAAAGTCTGTATGTTACAAGAGGAGAATGAGAGATATGCTCAGAAGATATGTGGACTGGCAGAGGAGATGGATGCATATTTTCAATACATTTTAGAAGTCGATGAAGCTGATGTTTCTTTCCAAAACTTACTTAACGAGAAAGAAATTGCTGATGAACGTTTTAATATTATTTCAGAAGAAAACACCATGAATTCAGAAACAAATTCTGCTGAAACCTTTTCTAAGAACCTCTCATGGATTAAAGAGAAAAATAAGAATTCTGGAATAGAATTGTTGATGATGGAATCAAATAAACTTCCCAAGAGTGTTTTATCCCTGGATGAAAGGAAAAGGAGATATTTCCAGCTGCTTTCCAACCTGAAAGAGGAAAGAAATAGATGTTTCAAAGACATAGCTAAACTATTGCAAGATAAGGAGAATTATGTAGCAAAAAATAATGAATTAGCACAAGARAGAGAGAGAAATTTACAAAGAATCTCTCTTCTGGAAGGTGAAAACGAAGCTTTATTAGGAAGCTTGGCGGAAATAAAGGATGAACAAGATAAATGCAGGACCTTGGTTTCAGAGCTTCAGGAGTGCAAAACCAACTGTTACCAAACAATTTCTGATTTACAAGAGGAAAAATGTGTACTGAGAAGAGATGTAGACAGAATCAAGAGAGAAACTTCGGAACAGCTTCTAGAACTTCAGAAAGCAAATGCAAATTTCATTTTAGAAAATAGCAAATTGAAAGAATTAATGGCATCTTTGGGTTTCACCTGTGAAGATCTGAGCAAAGATAAAAATATGGAAACACAGGAAAAGACAGTAGAACTAAAAGAAGAAAATACAAGCCAAGGGCGCGATATGAAACCATATAAAGTTGAAACAGCATGTAGTGTAACTCAGACTGAAGAAAAAGAAATTCTGGGTGTAGATCCTTCAAACTATTTCACCAGAAAAGAGGTAAATAGAAACTATAAGGAGTGATATCAAGGATCTTTTAAAGAAAGGGGGAGATCTAAATGCCATTTGGAGAACAAAGCTAAATTAACTTTAGAATATAGAAAATGTTGTCACCTCCCATGTTCTGGGGATCTGAGGTGCTAAAGTTAGCTTAGAAACAGAAGGCAAATTACCAAAGAGTAATCAGCAGAAATAAGCCCGAATTCACATGTATATTTTTCTGTAAAAATCTGTTACTCTTTTGTGTGCATAAGAGGAGTCATGTCTTCTTCTGTCATGTAACCAGGGCAGCACATCTGAAAGCTACAGCATGATGAAAGAGCAACTGGAAAGAGCAAAAGAGGAACTAAAAATGCAGGAAAAGGAATTAGAAAAATCAAAAAAGGAGGTAACTTTCTGTGTCTTTTTCAGAAGCAAATTTGTTTTTTTCCCTTGTTTTCTTACAAAGCTATTCTTCTTTCTGCCACAATTTAACACTGCTATTGAGGGAGAAGTCTGTAATCTGCAGACCCAAAATGTAGCTCTTTGATCTTCCAGTTAAGTGAGGAATTGTACAGTCAGTCATTGTTGGCCAGAATTTTAGGTGAAGTTGCATTCCTTCAGCACGCTTGTGGTACAAGCAGAGTGCTTAATAAGGACACATTGTCCAAAATACTTGTCATAGCCGTCTGTGGGCAGACTGCTTCCCTCCCCTTCATTAGGAATGAATTTCTGAGAAGAGTAGAAGCACTGAGGATTATGGCAAACATGAATTTGATGTGGTTTTGAATAAGAAGGAAAATGATGTAAAATCTGACAGTCAAGGGATTTTGCAATATCCAGTGATAACTCAAAGCATGCACGATGCCCCTTCTCTTGATGACTGTGTAGTAAGTATGAAGTCTCACACCATCTACGTGGAAACTCTTGTTTGGATGGCTAGTTCCCTGCCTGTGCACAGCAAATTTGCAGTTTTAATACCAATCAAGGAAGCTTTCTGGGTTGTGCCTTTCCTAACACCTTGCCTTTCACATTCCTACTTTTATCAATCTCCTCTACCTGCTTATCTGAGCAGAGTGTGCATGGGCTTTTTCTCTACTGTATTTCTCATTTTGATATTTTGCAGCATGCACTTTTTTACACTACCTGATACACTACTTTGCCTTTTCTCTGATTGCCTTCAAAGAGTTAATCTTTGAGAGTATATTCATCTTCAGTTGCTTAGCTTTACTCAGAATACTCAAGATATCTTCAAATTTAGAAACCAATTTAAAAAGTAATCTACTTTTGTATAACTCTAGTTAGATAGAGTTTTTACCGTATTGACTTTAAGGATCTTACTCATTTCTTATAAGATGACTGTGAATGGTGTGATTCCATTTTCTTCAATCAATTTACACCAATGTAAAACTTGTGACATTGAAATCAGACTCAGTCCCAGGGTTGCAAACTGATATTGAGAAATGATACCGCTGCTAGACCAACTACTTTCAGTAATTTTGCTTTTTTATTCCTCCTGTTAGGCTCAGAAGTGGTACAGAGAGCTTGGCTTTGCAGAAACAAGATATGAAGAAATAAAAATACATTTGACACAGGTTCTTTCAGAATTAGACCATCTTAAACAAGAATCTGGGGACAAAATGTTTGGAAAGCGGCACTGCAAATTAATGGTATGTATGTAAATGGCATGGAGGAAAGCCTTTCTTTGGAGAGGATATTTTAGCTGCAGAGATAAATGTTATTGGCAATAGATTTGAAGGAAGTATGGACCAGCTAGAGTCACTGGAGCTATAAACTTGAAAGTGAGCAGGAATACAAGGCAGACCACAGGTTTACAGGATGACAGCTTACAAGGTGGACCACAGGTTTACAGGATGACAGCTTTTCAGCACAGGCTCTACATAGGTGTTATAGACACAGCCACACTGCTTAAGAGGTGCTGTCTTGCTGCCTCCATCCAGAACCTCTTTCTGAGGTAYGGATTTTCAGGTGGACTTAATAGAGTGCTTCAGTCTCGGTAAAAGTTTCATGTTTTCCACCAGAATGAAGTGCATTGCAAAAAGATTTTTAGTTATTGAATATTCCAATGTCTCCTTGAAGAAGTTTTCATAAAAGCTTTTCAGCTAACCTCAAAAATGTTCCAATCCTTCTTGACAGGAGAACGGCAAAGAGGAAATATTTCACATTTTTCAGATGGAAAAAGTTTTGAAACAAAGTATAGTATTTACAAGTTTAGTTTGAACGTGTTAGATGAGGCTTTAGAAGAAAATAAGAACAAATTCTGGAAAAAGTAAATATTTGGGGTCAGTTCAGCTGTTTATAAATATCGCTGTTTATACTGTTTCAGTTCCTTAGTCATCCTCGCTGAGGGCACAGTCTTCTGTAGGCCATCTGCAAGTCCCATGTACTTATCTCAGATTATCTGGTGCACCTTAAATGGCACTAGGTGCTGATGTTTAGGCAACAGATTGTGATCACTACCTTAAAATGAAAGATAGACAGCTTAATCTCAAAATGATGTAGTGGGATGTAGCATCTCAAAACTTAGTGAAATTTTAAGAAGAAACCCCAGACAGTTTTTTAAAAAACCTAAGTGTCTGTGGTTTCAGTTAATGAAACATGTAAGCTTTTCAGAGCTTTTTTGGGCAACAGAGATAAACCCTTTTGTTTGGGGACAATCTGGGGCAATTATTACTATTTCATGGTGACCAAATTAAGGTATTAATTATTTCTATGATTCATTCATTAATCTTTGCAGAGCATTTGTRTGCTGGAAAAAGTACAAGTCAGCCTTTCTTCTGAAAAGTCACTTTTAAATCACTTCAGTAAACTAAATTTTTCATGTTTTTTTAATCACTAATATATATTTATATATACTAGTAATATAGCTAGCTAGTAATATAACTAGCAATATTGCCAAGTTGCCTGGCATAGATCTCAATTCTTTCTCTATTTTATATCTTTACTGTAGGTTGGTAACAAATTCTACCCTTAAAAACATACTCGTCTCCTTCCGTTGTTAAAGATGGAGTATGTGTACATCCGAGAACTTCTGCTACAATATTTGATGCTACAATTAATTATCTGGCATGACATAAATCCATGATATCTTGACAAAAGGATGTTGATTTGATTGGCAAAATTGAGCAAATTGCTGTGCGGATAGAGAACAGACAGGTTATACTGGAGCAAAGAGTTTGACTTTGTTTCAATATTAGTCTTTTAAAATAATCCTGTTAATAAACATCAAACTGTCATTCCTGGTTTGGTGTGAAATCCTTAAGATGTGACCTAAATTTCTCTAGATAAAAAATAAAAATGATTTTTGACACAATGATTACTATGAACTACTTTGCTAACGTAATTTTTMTTCCTGAGGGCAGTTGTGTGGACTAATAATCATGTTTTTATTTGCAGTTAGTTGTCACCCTATCCAAAAAGTTCTTTTCATCCCACAAAGATACTAATAGAATAGGATATAGTCAAGCACAGTCTTATTCTTTCTCCTGTTCTAAACTCCATTTATTGGACATCTTCTGTCCCCAGTGCTTGAAAGAAGTGAAGATGTGTTTTTCTGTATCCAGAACCTAGGTTGCAAGGTCTTTCAGACATGTTTCAAGTCTTTTAGGACTTTGAACATGTTTTATGTTCCGCAGCACCTGACACTAAAGGATCCCAGTTCTTGTCTGAAATTCCAATACATTGATATTGCACATTGCAAATAAAAGGGAATTGAGATAATACACTCCAGACTTTCTTAGGGTCTGCTAGGATTCTTTGTTTCAATGGTTTTACTCACAGAGGAAGCACCATTTAGTGCAGAAATATTTGGGGAGTTTTTCTGGGATGCTAAGGTGGCTTTCTGAACTGCAGTGTTGTAGTAGGAGCTGAGGAAAAATACATGTGGCTGAACAGGAAAGGAGCACATTATTGTTTTACAGCTTTGAAAATCAATCCAAGAGTTTTGGATCAAATGTACACAATAAATGAGTTGCCAGGCCTCCCCAGCAAACCCCAGACACTAGGCCTGGCCTGTAGCCACAAAATCAAATGCAGTTTCATTTTCTCTTTGAATTTTCAGATGAGTTCAGCATGCATAAGAGAAGGAAGTTGTTTTTAATGTTTAGGCACCAAGATGAAAGGCTAAAGATCCTGCCATTTTTGTAAGAACTCAATGAGTTAAATGATAGGTTTGGAGTTTGGTTATCCTTTGGTGTATTTTACTAAACTCAGCTTCTGTCTCACTCTTTTGCAGCTTGGCTGTATAACCAATGGCTTTTGTTTGTTGGGACATCTGACAGAGTGATCATAAATTAATATTATTTGCTTCTTTTGTTATTTGCAACTACAAAAGATGCTGGCAGGTCATCAAAATGCAAAAAGGAAGAGGGAACCTCTGACTTTAAACTTCAAACAACATTTTTCCACCTCTTTCTCCGTTAAGTCTTTTCAGTCAGGGAATATTTCCATTTTTGATTGAACTTTTTTTTTTTTTTTTTTTTTTTAAATTATATTTTGTGTAGGAATGAAGAAAATGAGAAAATACCATGTCTCAGACTTGTACTCAGGTTTTGTCAGTGCAACCCTGACCTAGTCAATCTTGATAGCTCTCCAACAGTTATTATTGTTCTTTTCTCTTAACACAAGAGGGAGCTAAAATTTTGATGCAAAGCATAGTCTGGGTTATTAGAATATTATGTATAGAGTACTTGTTTCGTTAAGAAAAGCAATATGAAAATACCATATTTCTGTTTTCATCTGTGTTGCAACAGTGTGATACCACTTCAGTTCGCTGTTTCCTGTGAAACTGAGTTTTGRTACCTTTAGTATGTTGTAGTTGCTAAGGGTGTCAAACTTGGAAAGATTTTCACTAAACTAGGAAAAACTAAACAGTCACTGTGTGTCATGGCAGAACAGTAGCTCTTCTCCCAGGTCTATCAGTGTTAATATCCATTAAAAACAGAGCAACTTCCTGCATTTTTTGTCAGAAGATTTTATGGTTTTACCACAGTGTATCATAGGTCTGACTAGAATTTTTAGCTTAATTGCGGAAATGCTATAATCTCTTTAGACTTACGTATATAACGTATTATAGCAAAGCTTGAACAGCTGTTTGTTTCAAGTCAGTCTTTTTTTAATACAAGGTCAAAAGAGCAGAAATGTGTTTTGTAAGACTTTTGTTGCCCTTAGATTTTCCTCATTCTTTGACTATACATTTAACTTGATAGTATCACTTCTAGGAGCTGATCTAATGATGCCATAAATCTAAAGCTCTCACCAATCCTTTCAGTCTAAGTGCACGAAATTGAAGAAAACAGATTGAGGAGCAGGAGTTAAATTCAGATCTTCCTTCCTCTTGTCCTAAACCTCTAATACTACATTTCATGTAATTAATATTTTCTTTTTTAATATTAAATATGAAATCTGGACTTAAAATSTGATTAGTATTAGTAGTCTTGCAAAGCACAAATACAACTGTGAGTCTAGAATTTGTTCTCTGAGATAAATRTATGTGGAAAACCAAGGGACGTATTATATAGAAGTTGGAGCAGGAGACTAGGGACTTTTGAATTCTATTCTTACTCACTGTGTAACCTTAGGTTAGACAGTTAATCTGTCTGTGTCCCAGTTTCCTCAGGTATGAAATGATTATAATACAATACTTACCTTGAAGGGGCACTGTGAAATTCTAGTCCTATACCTACCCTCACAGRGAATCAAGAACTCCTTACTCATAAACAATTTTAAGGTTAGTGTGAGACATTAGTGCTAATATGTTTATGAATCTTTGACGTCATACAGTTTATACCAGATTAAAAATATTAGTGACATACACGGTATGTATGCTGAGAAATTTAGCACTCAAAAACATGATTGAAAATATTTTTATTATTTTATGCATCTAATTTGAAAATCTATGTATTTGCTGTCTAGCCTGTGTACACTGTGAAAGAAGYCCAAGAAATGGAGGAGAATAAAATAACCAGTAAAAGATTAGAGCAGCAAGTACTGACTTTGAAAGCCCAGCTCAGGGACCAGGCTGCATTACAAAATCAGTTCCAAGATTTGCAAAATGATGTGGAACTCCTTCAGGCTCAGCTATGTGAAAAGGTACAATAAAGCTGTTTTCTATATGCTTAACTGTGTAGATTGATGTGAGCTTAGACTTCAGATTTTACTTTGTTCTTCTCAAATGAGAGTCCTGAAATGTTCTTCTTCCCTAGGAATGGGTCTGGRGATAATTAAATGGTATGCAAGCCTATAAATTTACTCTGTTTTCAGAGAAATAAGGGAAAGATGTAAAATGCTTGGGTGGTCAACATATTGGAAAAATAATAGTCTCTTTATAAAGAAAGTCACTGGCAGGGTCTACTCTCCCTAGGGTCTTAGGGTCTCCCAAAGCCTAATGCTAGCAAAGTGGTACTGAAGTTCTTAGCTGAGCAATCTTCTTTGCTTAGTTATYGGGATTTTTAACATTCCCAACTCTCTTGACACACTATATAAGATTAGTAGAGTGCTCTAGTGATAGAATTTTGGACRATTTATTTTTTTGATCTACCTGTTAAGGTTACACATTAAGAATTTCTTAACGTTTTCAGGTAGATGTGTGGTTTATATATACATATAGCTGTATGTGYATGTATGTATATGTGTGTGCRTGTATATATATATGTTTTTAATGACATAGTTATTCTGGAGAGAGCCTCTGTGTATACGCAAATATACTCACACAAGCAGTTCTTACACTTTTGCCTTGTATTTCGCCTGCCGAACAAGAGCACACGCACTGATGAACGTATACAGAGGTGCTGCCGTAGCTGTCAGTGAAACTGCAGCTTCTGAACTGTCACGTGGAGGCAAATTCCTGCCTGGACTTTGTTTCCTTTGAATCCCCCCCCCCCTTTGCTCCCATTTTATTTCTTTGGAAACTATTTTGGGGAAACAGATGATTGGTACAACGTGAGCCAAACGACTAAATAGTTTTCTAAGTAGTTCTCTTCGTCTTATTGTACGTGTAGAACATACTCCTCCTCTGCCTCTTTTCTCAAGTAAAAGAGACACAGTTTCCTTTTACCTATTGAGCACAAGTTTCATCCTACACCCTTTACAATAAATCCAGTTTTTTTATGTCTACAGTKCTACAGCTCTTTATTTCCAGCCTTGTCATGTACGGTGATTTACTTATAGCCAGTCCTGTACAGAGGGTTAGTGGCTCCTCTCAGGAGCTGATTAGGATGCCTCTGAACAGAGTGGTGGCAGTAAAATGGAGTGTTCTGCAGTGTCTGGTATCTCGACTGATGGAGGGTGCATATCAAATGACAGGTAAATAATGGATGAAATGTGCTATCCACATAAATAGGCAACTCATAATTGCATGAGCCGAGCGCTTTGTTCCTTGCCTCCTTACGGCTATACGGGCTCAATGAAGGGTCCTATAGAGCGTGGGGCTCATAATGCCAAGGTCACGGGTTCGATGCCTGTGCTGGCCACTTGTCTGAGAGCTGGACTAGATGATCTCCAGAGGTCCCCTCCAAGCTTGCCAGTTCTATGATTCTATGATTCTACGGCCAGCTTCTGCTTTGTTCCCTCAGTCCTAGCAGAAAGTAAAGACGTTTCTCTCCTCTCCTATCTACTGCATTTCTTCCCAAGCCCATGATTTATTAGCTGAGGACCTGGAGACCTCTTTCAGCATAACTGAGTTCTTATGAAGGGAATCTTATGTTTAATGCACATAATATATTTACTGAAGGCTTTGTAGAAATACAAATTGTCAAATAAAATGAATATAGATGAATTTGTACTTTATTGCCAAATAATACTGCATTGAATCATAGCTCAGATAGATTTTATCTAGCAGATTACTGTTTTTTTCCTGCATAACTGGAAAGTAGGTTACCCACGAGCAATAAACATTTTAATGCTAAGGTGCAGTTCAGGCCATCTGGCTCCTTTCATAGTAGAGGACACACATTGACCCTGGCAGAGGAGTAGGAAGCTGTTGAAGTATACTTTTCAAAGCCTGACATGGAGTATATGTGGAGAAACTCTCTCTGWGTTTCTTTTATTTTGCAACATAATATGGATGAGAAAAATGGAAAACTGCTACCCAAAGGAGTAGTTTGGAAGATCTGCAGATTAGATGAGAATATGAATGCATAATGAAGGATACCAGGTCTTTAATGTGGTGGTTGCTTTGATGAAATAACATCAGTGGTGTAAGCCTCCATCTAAAAATGTCCCAAAGCATTTGGTAATATATAATGTCAATGTTAATGCTAGGGCAATGTTTGAGTGTAAGGGCCTATTGGTATACAAACAGTCTCTTAGGCTGCTTTATGTTATGTTATTTGATACAGGCTCATACAAATATGCAAAGTGTATGCCTTGAAAGTCAGATCTAAAATAAATATCAAAGAGCTACAATGGTACTTTAAAGTGACTCTTGAATAACTTAAAGTAGTATGTTTTACCATTCTTTCAGGTGAAAGAACTTCAGAAGAGAAAGTATGAAGCAAAGTTGACACTAGCTTCTCTGCAGGTGAAATTTCATTTTCAAATATTTTGCTGAAAAGTTCTAGTTTATCCTGTTGGTTATATGATTTATTTATTTTTKAGTGTATTATAACCATTCTTTCTGTGGTACATGCACCTGCTTTCTGGAAATGCCACTGACTTAGGCTGCTTGTTAYGGGGCTTCAGGCACAGGTGGGCTAACAAGCTTGTCAGTGGGGGACCTTGCACATGGGAAAGGGAAAATCTCGTTCTAGCTTGTTATGTATTCCTGTAGAAGGCTGCAGAGGTGCTGAATGCATAGGAAAACATAGGAGTGCAAAATATAGCTTTGGGTTAAAACGTGCAGAATTACATCAGACACAACATACAATCCGGAAGTCTCAACTTCAGGGGAATGAAATTCAACCTGTATGTGTTTGTGCTGTGTAGGCTAAGCTGGCTTGCCTCATCCGAAAATGCCAGGAAAGGAACAACTTAATTATCAGGATGCGTGGCGAATTTTGCAGGAGAGGAATTGTTAACTCAACTTTTGATGAAGAAGTGAAGAAGTTGGTGAATGATGTGGCACTGAGAGAGTATGCAATTACTTTTACACCAGGATGTAATCAAGAGGTAAACATTTATATTTACTTTTAGGATCCTCCAGTTGCATTAAGTCAGTGATTTTAGTTTTTAATGGGACTGAGTGTAATTAACATAAAACATGTCTGGGCACTTACGAAGTTCAGGCGTGTTGGTGGAGTTGTCCATTTAACTGCAGTTTTGTCAGGGTGAATCTTCTGGAGCTTCTCACAAAGTATGTCTGTTCTTTGTGCAAAAAACCACATACCTAGCAGTTTGATTTGGATGGCTAGCCTGGTAGATAATGGGCTTACATGATASAAGTTGACTTTAAATCAGACTTTTGCATTCTTGTCCTGCAGGACACATTGTATCAGATTTCTGAAGCAACCTAAGAAAAAGCTGTTCTAGAATGAATCATTTGAAGGTTTAAGTCAACTCAGTGGATATTCATGTTCAAAACAGAGTGATCTGTGTTTCACTGGCAAGACGAAAGTGGTTCAGTAGGATACAACGGGGCTCTGCCTTACAACTAGTTCTGTTCAAATTTATCATCAATATATTGGATGATGAGAATATACTTTCATATTTTTTGTGTGGAAACTGCTTGCAGACATTCTTTAGGATGTGAATCTGAACTTGGCAATGTGGAGGAACAGGAATTCCCTTCTAGAACTCTGGTAACCTTTAAGTAAGCGCTACTTTTTCTTTCATTTTCTCTCTGTTATTCCTTTAGACAGTGGCTGTAGAGAAACCCAAACTATTTTTGATATAGTTTTGATCAAATATACTYAATCAGAATTTATTTTTGTTGCTGGAGGAAAAGAAAATATATTTTGCCTTATACATTWGCAGAACATTGAGAAGGTGGGTGCTTGTGTTCTTTTTACTTTTTTTCGTACTTCAGCTATYGTAAGTAATGCATGGCAAAATGAATTCATGAAAAGTAATTTATTTATAAAWTACTTTGACATCTGGTTTTTGTCAGCAGAAGTAGAGATGGCTCAGAATGGGCATATAGAATAGCAAAATCACAGGATTATTTTGCTAATTATTTTACACATAAGCCACCATATTCCGTATCATTCTGAYGGAACTTATTCTTCTAGTGTTATTACATGTTGTAAGCTATCAATTATACTTATTTCTGTGGCTCATTCCAAGAAGTAAATTAACTTTATGTTAAGGAAAAGSTAGACTGACTCTTCAAGATAAGTGGTGAAAGGCTTTCAGTTCCACTGTAGTAATCAGAAAAATAAGAGTTTACTAGTTTCATAAACTTGGGGATGCATTCTGCCCATGTTTGGTAGTGAGGRGTTTTATTTGCTTATGCATTCACATCTACATGTTGTATTTTTTAATAAAAATTTTGTAAGAATTTTATTTGGAATGAATTTAGGGCATTTAATCTGTTTGTCTCCATCTGTCCTTTAGCTACCATCTTCCTATCACAAGCAACAGTGTTAAGGTAAAACAAGAAGGTGAWGTGGTTGCAGGATTCCCATCCTAGATGCTGTGTCTGTGTCTTCTCTGAGTAGGTTAAGTCTAGTTCCACCACCGCATGGCCTAAGTTCACACTGAGAACGGATGTTTTGTGAGAGAAGTTAATAACTTATCTATCAAAAGTGAAGATAATACTTCACTACCTCCCATTGCTGCTCTGAAGATATTCAGACAGTTAATCAGACATTACTGTAATAAATGAGCATTACAGGAAAGCTCATCAGTAAATACCAAAATACTATGCACATTTACACTGCCTCCCCGAATGTCTAGTTACTACAAAGTGAACACCTCTAACAGGAGCAAGTGAGAGACAAAGGTTAAATCTGTAGCCTGACTATGAGTGACTATTCCTAATTTAACAAATAATAGTTAAAGTCATAAAGAAGAGAGTATGTTTTGCATTTTTATGATACATTCTTTTGGTTTTTCAAATCCTGTACTGAATTATGTGGACATATGGTAAACTGAACTGACTTTTCAGCTTTGAGGATTTTTTTATGCATTTCAACTATTATTCTCACTGGAGTTCACATCTAAGATTCCTAAGTTATGCCCAGCTTTTACTTATATAAAACATCTTGGAAAGCTCATTCCCTTCCTTCCTCTCAGATTTTACTTCTAAATCATTCCTAACATTTTAGTGCTTCTAGGGAAAACACAGTGGCCATGTGTGTATTTTTTTCCTCTTAAAGTAAAGACTGGTAATTGGTTTTATTCATTTCTGGACCAAAGATAAACTGAAGTCTGTTACTCATTGGCAGGGAACCTGCCTGCTTTAGCTTACTGATGAATATCAACCCAAGGTTTGCAGTGATGCATGAAGGGCTGGTCCAGAGTCCTTTGAAAGGAAATGGACTCTTATTAAATTCTGTAGTTCAGTCTGGCTTTCTGTAGTTCAGTGAAAAACATTACATTCTGGTCTCAGAAAAAATATATATACTTTAAAATTCTTTGAAGAACTGTATTTCCACTATGTTGGAATTATATATAGTTTGGATAGATCTGCACTATCTGTGTGCTAGGAAGCTCAGAGGAGGGCTTGTGAACATCAGCAAAAAACATCAGAATTACTCATACTTAAAAAAGTGAACTTCCATTCTTTCTTATTTAGGGCAGAACAGATGGTCATTCTTTCTAGAGATTAAACTCAATAAAGAAGGACTTTATTCAACCCGTTTGCCAGAAGTATTTTCTTCCTAATAGCCACCCCAATTAGCATACTAAAGCAATAAGGCAATGTGATACAAAGCCAAGCATCCAAGCATCCTGGGACCCTTTTTTTTTTTTTTTTCATTTTCAGCGTTCTAGGCTGTATTCTCAGTTGTTATAAAGTTGTCCCAATGGCTTAATTGCTATCTGCACTTGCTGAGAATTTCAAATCAGGTCAGCAGAGCAGCACTCATTTGGAGTGTTGCTGTTTGCATAGTCCAGTGTTGCATTCAAATGTTTTTGAGGGGTAAAGCAAACTGGCTTGGATCATAGAGTAGTATCCTATAATTCTGTTCATTTCCTCTGAGGCCAAATATACCTTGGACTGATCTATTAGGAAAAGAAAAGTCATTTTTTTTCCTTTACTGAGATTTTGTTCAGGTTTCTGTAAAGAATACCAGATTCTGAATGACTTTTCAAGCTATAACACTGTATAACAAAGCTACATACTACAATTACACAGAAGGTTTTATTTCAACTCTTGTTCATCCACAGGAAACACCTGTGTCAGTCTAGTAAAAGCAAAGGTTGTGTGCGAGATGGTGAAGAAAAGCTTCTTCACTTCTGCCTCTTGATTTTAGGGGAAAAAAAAACATTTTGGAAGCCGTAAGAATGACAATGTATGTCTAATATGGACTTGAGAATTTAGGAGGCAAAACCRGGTTAACCACAGCTGATTTCTAGACTTTGCTATATAGTTTACTTTTAAAAGATCTAGAACGAAAAACCATAGGAGCCACTTTTAGTGGGACAATAATAAATTTGGAAAACTGAAGTAATTAGAACCTTGTCTCTTTTGTTTGGAAAATAAAAAGCATGTGTCCGGAGAGCCCTCTGTGAGCTCCTGGGGACGAGGGCTGCCTTCCAGCCTGTGCACGTGGTCCGCAGCACAGTGCCGTGCCTGGGCTTCRCAGGCCTGCCTGGAGCACAGATAGCTCTGCCAACGCAGAGTGTGTGGCCARACTCAATTTTAGTGCCTTTGTCATGTCACGTTTTCCTGATTTTTTTCTTTTTTAAACACTGATGCTTTTCACTTGGAAGGTGCTTGGCCTCATCTTTCTATTCTTTCTATACTTCACAGTTGTAGAATTAATTCATGAACATTATTAGCAGTTATTGTTTCTCTGCCTATCCCCATTGAAAGTACGCAGYGCAGCCTTCACAAACTCATTACGTTCATTAAGCAGCTGACAAAAAGAACTGGGACTGGGGTTTGCAACAGCCAGTTCATTTGGGGTGGAAGGAGTAGAAAGGAAAAGATGACTTCAGATAACTAATAGGAAATGTGAGAGTCTTTTTCCCTGAACTTAGGGGTTTACTTGCAGCTTGAGAAGCAGGCTGTACGCAGTTTTACTAGCTGTGTCCATGCTGCTTCGGTAAGTTAGAGAACCACACAGAGGAGGAGCAAGAGAGCTTGGCTTGCCCATCACATCAGCTCATCCCAGCCTGTGCACCTCTGCAGCGTCTGTTTGGGCCTTTTCTCCCTCTTTTGGGGTGTGTGTAGGAATATAGGARTATGTTAATTATTTTCCTCGGATGAGGGAGCCAGTAAGTCCTGCCTTATGTCAAAAGCCTCTGTCCGGTGGCTGATGGCTGGTATCTGGTACTGGATGGTGTTGCTGTACCCATTCGCTTCATTTTCTCTCACACTGAAAGCCTTTGACTTTATGATAACTTTTATATATTATTTCCAGAGTGGATCTGAGGCTGTCGTGGCTATTTGCTCCCATTTCTCAGGGCTGAGGGGCAATTGTGTACACAGTATATATAAATGGTAGATTTTTTTTTACTTTTCATGGTCATCTTAAACCTTATGGATAGAAAGCTCCAGGCAAAGACTGTCAGAGTAGTGAGTTCTTTGTTTTATAGAAGAGGGGATAAATGCGTAGAGCAGTATAGGCTAATCGTTCTTTTCTTCAGGGGATTTCTTCTGAGACATTTTTGGGTAGAACCATGATTTTTTTTTCTATTTCTACACATTTTTTTTGCAAGAAACAGCTTTGTGCTTTTCCTGTGAATCGTATTTGAAAGAAGCAGCCCAGAGATAACATTCTCTGATGCTCTCTGTGAAAAGTTTTGCATGTGGCTGATGAGGTTAAAAGCTTTTCAGATATTGAGAGTTAGTTGTGTTTCATGTTCAGTAGCTGTACTTCAGGCAATTACATCTGGAGTATTTTTTGTCTATTTATTTTCACGATTATTGGAAACAAAAAGATATTTACTTGAGGGTTTCCTGCCCATTTATGTATCTATTTTAGATAAGACGAGAAGAGTCCCAGAAGTCACTGTTTCTCTCCACTGATTATAAAGAGGCCCTGGAGGAGATATGCTTCAGTCAAGTGAATCCTACCCTTAGAGTGGAGAAAGGGTTTAACTCTGGAATTTCAGGTTTTCTGAGAAATGCTAATCAAGACCAAGGGACCTTTCAAGCAAATTTTTCACAGGAAGAAGCTTCTTTTTTTTCTGACATTATAGAAAATGTGACTTGCACTTGGCTGGAATTCCAATGAGATGAAGGAAAGAGGAAGAAATGAGAAGGTGGTTGTTTAGTCATTTCTCTTAATKAAAGAGATTTTTACTGAGAGATATTTTATTCTTGGCCTTCAGAAAGGAAGATTATTGTAAATTTTGAAGGCTAGAAAATATGGATTAAAAACCGTTTAGGGCAGCCTGCCCTTTCCAGTGAATTAACTGATTCAGCTGCTTAATTATTCTGTATATGGCTTTCCTTGCAGATGAAATCTCAAGAATTTGTAATGACWGAGGAGATGGTATCTATTTAAGGTTACTGCCATTTTAAAGTAAAATTGGTTTTGGCTGAGAAATATTTAGAACTGTTTCCTGACAGCGTACATAATACAAATATTTTAGCAGTGGTTTTTGCTTGAATATATGGGCAGCAGGAGGAGTTAGTCTAGCACAGTAAATGCAACTAGAGCAAAAACCGTAATTATAAAAAGCTTTAAAAACTAATCTTCCTTTTTTCTGATAAATGTTAAATCTTAGATTAAGACAAAGCATACAATTAAAGTTTTCCAGAGAAATCAAAACTTTTTTATTTATATCTATGAAACCACTGTCTTTTTTTTTTTTAATTTGGAGGAAGGTGATTTTTATTGTTATTGTTATTTGCATGCTTTCCTGGACTTATTAGTGTGCAAATTTATACTTTTTCAGATTCAATGTAATACTGCAATATGTGGGGTAATCTTTGAAAAATTTAGAGGAAAACAAAAAAATTAAAAAGAAAATAGACCAGTATTGTAAAAATAATGTGAAACATTTAATTAATGAAAGAAATTAAGATATGGCATTTTAAAGAAAAATTCTAAGACAAAATGGATGATTTTTGGTCTCATGAATTAAGTGCTCAGCTATGTCCATAGTCTTACAGAAAATATGCTCTTTACGTCKTAGAGGGTCTTAAAATACTCTGAAGAGCCTTTCCTAGAGAATCATACGAAGTTTCTAATATAACCCACAGCATTCTCTGAAAACTTTTACCACTCTTGCAGCAACTTTATTTATCAAGGTTCTCRTGAACCCACCTTTCTATTGAGTTTCGATACTTTGTTCCAGAATTTAATAGTTCTGAGATACAAAATAATCTACAAGTTGAAGATTTGGTAATAGAAGCAAAGAAAAGACACTTACTTCAAGGAACTTACTTTTCTAGGAATGAAATGTACCAGTGTCACAGCTTTGCTTTGGTGCTATTTTTTTTTTCTTTTCTTTTTTCTGATAGCTTCACCAGCTCTCCTGCTGGCTGAGGAGGACAGTGATTTGCCTCGGTGTAGGTCACTGAACTCTAGAACTTGTACTGCTCATGCTGGCCTTTATCTATTGCTAGGGATGCCTCTAATTGTGCTTCCTGTAGTGGGAAAATTCTCATCAAATGATTTTGGATCCAATCTTTTCATGCCTCAGAAGATTTCAGAGCTCTCCTTTRCAAATCCTCCATCTGGTTCAGCTAGTCAGCATTGTTTGTGAGTGCCAGGAGAATATAACCATGCTCCTAAGCTTTGTTAGAAAACAAGGATTTCTGAAGTCTTCCTTGGCTTCAGTATTTATAGGGGCGGGCATCCMATATATAGCTTTCATTTTCCAGTTGGTTTGTGCATGGGATGCAAGGATATAATTGGGTATTCGTGCTATCCTACCTAAATAAACCGGCTGTATCTAGATAGTGTGCCAGACTCCCTCTATAGTCAGCRTAGAGGAAGAAACTCCTTTAGCAAAGAGTAGCAATCTAAATTATGTGCCTAAAGTTGGGTRATATGAGTGCTCCTTCAGTTACTGGATGTCATTATCTTGTTCCCTAGCCTGATGCTCAGCCTGAAGTAGATAAGCCAGGTGGTAGCTACTACTGAGGAGTGGTGGATGCCTCCGTTGGCATGTGTTGGGTGCTTAAATGGAAGCAATGGCTGGAATTCAGCAACATTAGTTCCCTCCCCTCACAGTGGAGAGCCAAGAACAGAAGGTGAAATGRGATCAAAGTGAGTGTTCGTTGCTCACATTTGTCGTTTGCTTTTTCTCACACAGTGCACCCTTGGGAAAGCTGGGTCCTGTAATGCACAGGGTCTAGAGATCAGTAGGCGTGGTCCACATTCCTGACCCTACCCAGTGTGTTTGTGTAGTTAAAAGTGATAAGACATACCCTTCAGGAGACCAAGCACTCTGTAAGTCACTCTGCAAGCAGGAGTTGACAGTGGTGTCTGATTCTCCATTTTCGGTGAAGAATGGATAAGGTGTGCAGCAAAAATGAGCTTTTTCTTGTCTGGTTAGCTTGAACACCTTAACAGTTGGGATTCAGGGTCATCACCAAGGCTATGGGCCAGTTCAGTGCCACTGATGTCTGTATCATGTAACCCTGACACTGGAGCTGCTCTTGAACTGCATGCAAGCCATACGTTTCTCATAAAGCTCCAGGCTGATCATTCCTGCAAGATGGTAAAACTTCTTTTTCTTGGCAATTGCAACAGCTCACACACCGTACATTCTGTTTCATGCCATAACAGCATTAGATTTTGATGCATGAGCTTGTCAGCAAATGCTTCCTTTACTGGTGTCACTTAAGAGCAATCTTATGTCACTATGACATTTCAGAATCTGCTGACTTTATGAATGGACACAACTGATGTAGCTAATGCTCATTGAAGATATACAGAGGAAAAACCATATATGTTTTTAGTTAAAATATATTCTATCTTAAATAACTGTTATTGACCTGGAATATTAGAAGTATTTGCATTTCTTGAGCTTTTGCAAGAGGACTAAGGTAATGCAAAATTAATAAATGATAATCACATTATTAATTTTGTAAATAATTAAAAAGAACTTCAGAGATCAAACTGTTGTGGACAATCTTAAATTATTTTTTGTGTGCAATTACAAGAAAAAATATGGCATTAATTTTGTTGCCTTAGTGCATTTATGTTTGGATGATGAAATGCTCTTGTCCTATGATGGTCACTTACTTTAGGGGAGATCCTGTCTTCCTTCTTATAACTGCTCTAGAAAACCACATAATCGAACAATTGACGCATTTCTCTCTAAAGATGGCTTCATTTCAGTGAAGAGGATATTCAGGAAAGATAATCTGAAAGCTTTGTTGTGATGTTAAAGTTGCTTTGGAGGCAAAATAAGATAAATTGAATTAAGGTAATTTTAATTTAGAATAAGAAAGTTTACATAMGAGTTTATGCAGCTGAACAGTTACACTTATGCAGTCTATTTAGCTTAACTTCCTTGAGCATTCATGGGTAGATAGACCTGAATTTGTTATGTARTGTGGGGTGAGAGAAGGTGTGAGCAAAAGATGTTACAAATTTTGAGATTCTTCAGGAGGAGAGTCAACACTGTGCAATTCTTAAAATTAATATTTTTTTATACTTTTCTCCAGTTTTCCTTAGTATCTAGATATAAATTTTGGATATAGTTAAAGTTGGAAGGAGGAGTTGATGAATGTTGGTTTCCATTTTAGATGTGGGAATGCTTCCAGGAGATTTAGAAATAACCTTAATATAATTTAAGTATTATCCTTTTCTTAATTTCTGTGAATTTTGTTTTATTTTACTTAATTTCAGTGAAAGTTGTTGCAATAAATGAATCCAAGAGGCTCTCAAATAAACAGTATTGTAAAACTTCATTTAACCTGAATTTCTTAAAATGATGTTTTGTCTTGCAGATATTGCCTTCTTCTGCAGATATTTCACAGGCCAATGGAGAGTCAAAGGATCACGAGACATACGTTACAGTGAACGGGATGACTGGGCTGATGCCTACAGACGCTCTGCGAAACAGGGATGACCTCCACGGTTCTTGCCTCACTCCCAGCATGTATGCTAGTTCTGCTGTAAAATTAAATAGTCCGGAGAGGATCATAGCCTTGCATCGGGAACTAAGACAAAACCATTGCAGTAATTGCCAGGTCAGTAAAACTGTTTTTGTAGTTTTTAGTTTGGTGAAATCTGTTATTCTGGGCAGTCATTTTATAGATCATATAAATATTTAAATGACCATTTCCAGAAATGCACATTTTTTTTTGAGTTTAAACAAGCTGAGGACAACAGACATTTAGTGTTTTTCATTATGCATGTTCTTCATTGCTTCATTGCTTAAGAATGGCTTGGGGCATATTAAAACAGTTCAAGTTTTTGTTTGCATCAAGATAAATTCTAGTAAGATCATCTTTGAAAAATGTTTGATGTTTAAAGAAAAAAGTCATCAACGCGTGGATCCTGTCCTACCTTTTTTTCATCCAATTTCTTTTTTTCCTTTTTTTTTTTTTTTTTTTTTTAGTGATCCAATTATTCCTGTGCCCTGAAGCTCTTTATAGTAATTTCCATTAACTGCAGAAATCCTGTTAAGAACAGAGTTGATCAATTGCAATTGCATTTGTGACAGTCTGGTGCTAAACTAAACAGGCAGGAGATTTCATCCTCTTTAAAACAATATAACCTCTCCTCAGTTCTTCAGAAACAAAATTCAAATATCTAATTGTTGGAGTCACTGATCTAAAGCAGTTAGCTAAAGCATTATTTTGAATTTTCTTTATAACTGTGAATTAAAATGAATGGAATAAAACAAGTTAAAGCAATATTTCTGGTTTTCATGTTAATAATTGAAAAAAATCATGCAAGATACAAATGTCTTTTTAAACAAGAAATTATTATACTGTGAAATGATAGCTTAAATAGAACTCTGAAAACACATGAAATCCTTAAGATATTTAATCCAGAGGATACTTGTGACAGTTCAGGTCTGGTTTCCTGGTCATTGTCACAGTCACGTATAAAAATGCATCAATGAAAATACTGTCATTAAAAAGAATTATTAGGAAGGGCAGAGCAAAAGCATCTCTTTGATTGATCCARTCTTTGCAAGCTCAGGGATTTTGTATATATATACCACGTGTGCTTTAATTAAATTCCAGTGAAAGCATGACACAGACCTGTTGTACAATTAAATGGAAAGCTGGGGCTGGCATTAGCCACAGTGCATAGAATGGCGTGTTTCTGTGTGTTGAAAAGCGTGCCGGGGCACCCAAAGTTATGCACTGTTTTTTTCTTTCCTCCTCAGATACCTTCGGTTGTCTCCTGCARTTCAGGTCTGAAGGCTGACTGCAGTCTGCCCAGGATCCGAGATGAAGCCCCCTGCCCCATGCCTTCAAAGATGAATGATACGCTGAAACTTTCCGAGAGTAGTGCTTTCTGTGCCGTAAAGGGGAGGGATCGGTTGTTGAAATGTGATGATGTATTTTTGGGTCAAATAGGAAATCAGCATGCAGGGGCAATTCCCCAGGGAATGAAACAGAAAAATGTCATTATGAATAACACATGGATCTCTAGAGAAAAAACAGATGGCTCAACCTCAGCTACCACGGCAAAAAGCTATTTGTCAGACTTGTTGTCAGCAAGTAATAAAGGTCGAAATCCTGTGGGGAGAAATCAGCTGCACTGGAAAGACTAGAAACCTCAGAAAYAAAACAAGGTAAAACATCTTAGCAAAGTGATTTCCCTATGGCTATAAAAGTAATATTCTTTTTAAGCAAAAAGATGTTATTAGTTAGCATGACCTAGCAATTATTCTCATAAGCATTTGAGATGACTGGAAAATTTACATGAGAAAAATCTGTGACACTTTTCATGATYGTATTTTCTTAGAACGTTTAAGAGCACTGAAACCTATGGAATTTTCGATAGCCAGACTGCCTTCCAATGTGCCTTCTACCGTTTGTTTATGATTTTTTTTCCTTTAACTGAGACTGAAATATCTATTAGATCATTTTTACTTATACATATATATATATATATATAATCTATTAGATCATTTTTACTTATACATATATATATATATATATAACTTGAATGTACAGTGGCAAGTTTGAAAGAATGTCTGACTTCAGTGACAGTTTCCTCTGGAACTTAAGGGAATGTAATATCACGGGCTTCCTAAAAACCTATTTTTACAGAAATTTGATGGTAGTTTTGTTATCCTTAGCCTACCTTCTGTGCCTTGGAAATTTTTTTTATTTGTTTTTCATAAGCTGACATACAGCAGGATGCTCAATGTATTCCTGTAGGCGGTAGTATCTATAAAATATCATCCTTCAACTATGACTTGTAAGCCCTTTTTCAAATAGCGATTTCACCTGAGTGACTCCAATAAGACCACTTTCTTTAGGTGACTGCTGGGGCCTCATGAGAACAGGAACGTCTGAGCTAAAGGAAGGCTAACGCAGACGGGTGTCATCCTGCGCAGCCACCCCCAGACCTACGTCAGAGAGAAGCGAGTGCCCTGTCAGGCCACCTGCAGTAGGACAACTTTGACAATATTTTCTTCCTCATCTGACTCAAAAATAGATGTGYTCTGGCCTGCATAAACCTTTGATGGATCCTAGTTATAGGAGGCAATAGGGAAGAGTGTGTGTGTGTGATTGTGTGCACATGCGTGTGCGTAAGTGTGTGTACGCACATGTGTGTGCGCATTAACACAGATTTACTCTGTTTGGAAAGTTTAACAGTTGAGCATGGCTGTAAATTGCCAAAAGCACRGAAGTGTTTTTTTATATTAGGATCCATCCAGAGTTAATGCTTTTGGAGATTATTCAAATCTTCCAGATATCTTTTTTTTTATCCCCYTTTTTTAAAAAAGGGCAATTTTTACATACAGTAGTATGTGGCATTGTACATATGCTCTTTCTCTGCCTTCRCCCCCACGTGGTTTGTTACTGCTGTACATTTGATGCTGCTCTTCAGAAGCCAGGGACAAAATGGACACTGACTGGATTTGAAGTCAAACTAACACATTTCCAGAGCCTCCACTTTACTGTGAGAAACCCATCTTCATTTATGCATTTAAGATAGCAGTGCAGTTGCTTACAGCAGTAGCTACATTGGTCTTCATCCAACACCTCTTTAGAAAATACACACCAGATGCCAAGGGGACCAGCTCCTGGAGCGGGTGTCTGGGAGCACTGTCTCAACAGCGAAGATACCTGTGAGGTCCCAGACTTCAGGCTTCTGCTGCTTCTTGGGAAATGGTGCTATTGAAATTCTTTCTGCTCTTCCTAATGCCCAGAAAGTTCTGAAGATGAATATACCTGATACCCAGCTGTCTCATTTAATGCTAAGATCTTCTGATATGGGAAAGCACTTGTAAATATTTAACGTGGTAACTTCTATRTTGGTAAATTAATGATGCTCTAAGAATCAGTACTTACGAAAACTTTTATTGGAGATTTGTCTTCCTGCTAGTAAATTACAAGGCCTAATAGCTCAGGCTAGAGGTCAGGTTGTAATACTTGAAGTGTGTTGATGTGATAATCACATAGTCCTTGTTATAGTAACATAATTATCCACTTTGTGATTTGGACCATAGTAATTTACTACGATGTTAAGCCTTCCTCAGTCCTGATTCTTTGTATCAAAGAAGACACACATGACTTATAATACTATAAACTATCAAGCTTCATCTTAAAGCTAATTAGGTTATTTGGCCCCATTCTTCCTCCTGCCGAAGTTAATAATTCCCTGAATAAAGGCTGTGGACACACACAGGGGAACAAGCATTTCACCTGAGTGGAGCCACTGTAATGCAAGAGATGCTCAAATGTTTCCTAAAGCAAATGGATTCTTTGCTGGCACTTCATAGCATTGCTTTGCAAGCAGTAGATTTCAGTTAAAATCCCATAGTGTTTTTAATTCCTTAAGAAATTTTAATTCTTTCTTACTACGACAAAGGATTGTTTAAATATGTGCAGATGCCACATTTATCATTTGACTTTTTTTTTTTTTTTGCTTTTTATCTCTCTTAAGTAAAAATGCAAAATCTTAGAGACTACAGTGGAGAAATGCTAATGTTTTAATAGCAATCAGTTTGCAGTATTGCATGCAACAGCATTAGAAAAGGTCAGTCAGCTCAAGATTTTCTGTCTTAAACTTCTGTTGTACTCCATTTTTATCCTACTACAGAATGTGGAAATGAGAAGTGATGATCAGATTGTGCTGAATAATTATGTATTAAGTGATGTACAGGAAGATTAGATGATGCATTACATGAGCAAACAAAGGCCTTCAAATTCTTTAAATGTGATCTTTTATAGAAGCCAGCTCCAAGATGAGTAGTGGCAAGCCAGATGGTTTGTATATTGATGTCCCGGCAAGCTGATATCCTTTGGGAGTCTGAATGCCTCACAGAAAATAATGAATATTACCCCTTATTCTGTGAATGATATGTGATTTTTTGAAGCTGAGGGTGATCTGTAGCACTGTTTGTAGAACACATTTGAACAGTAGACTTGCGTTATCTGCTCTCTTCTGTTTGCTGTCCGTGGACCATCCCAGTCAAATGGCATTATATGTGCTTCTTGGCCAGATGATCGGGGCACTTAGCAGGAAGTTGGAGGTCAGTAGGTTTCCTACCAACAGACATTCACAGAGCCTTTGTTTGCTATTCAAATTCTTCCACTTACGAGGAACTTGTTAGAAACAGCACAGACCAGAAATAGCTAGGATCGATAGTCCACATCAAACAGAAGTTATTAACGTGTTTTGGCAATATTTGTCTAGTTCTCTTTTCTACGTTTAAACTTCCCGGTACTAAAGCCCAAATACCTCATTTTAGTGGAAAATTCCTTTCTTTTCTCTCTCTAGTTTAACAAAAGCATTATTTAGAAATAGAATGGTGCATATTAARTAGTGATTTTTAGAGGTCCTCTGAAGTGAAAGGTAAATTTAAAGAAGAAAATTGTGGTGAACATGAGGCTAAAGTATTGTAGAGTGTTTTGTGTCTCCAGTGGAGGGAAAAAATTACAATCTGAAAATCAAAAAACATTGGTAGTAATAGTCATTCTCTTAAGACAGTTGTAAAAAACAAAAAAACAACCCTTTTTCCTCCAGCACTGAGCAAGGAGTTTTATGTAATCAAAGAAAACTAACTACTCTCCTGAAGTTGCAGTCATGCTTTTTATCTGTTTTGCTCTTTCCTGATAGGAGAMGTCCTAAACAAAGAATGTTAAGCCTGGTTTTGTGATCAGGTGTAAAGAAACTGAACAACCATGACAAATCATGTGTATGTTAAGAAAATTCTGTTAAGTAAAAGAGAATACACTTTTAGTATCAGACAACTAGATATTAATTCTGTTCCTCTTATTTTTCAGAAATAAGCTTTGTATTGCTTTGTATTTTATTTGCGTTGACCTGTGCCTCAGATCTCCCTTAACTACCAAGAATTCAGTATATAAGTTCAAAAGGTAAAGCTAATTGCCAGTAACGTTTTAGGAATCTCTAAAGCAGGCACAACCTGGTCAGAATCAGTAACTCCAGGACATGGAAGGGACCTGGTCTGTGTTCCCCTTGAAGAATCAGTGCACTGAAGACCTGAAAGGTGCTGGAAACCAGGGAAGATAACAACACCCGTTTTATTCTGTATAAATGACACGAACATAAATTCTAGGTCTGCTTGGAGATTAAACATTTGTAGGAAATGGAGAAGAGTTCCTCTGGAAGCCTCCCCTTCCCCATCTATTGCTTATCTTGCGCTCTGAAAGATATTGTGTGCAGAGGAGACATGGCAATCAGATCTGGTTCTGAGCTGATAGTAAGTCAGTCCCATGCTCAGGACTGACATTGGTATAACTCAGCCCAAAAATGAATTGCCCATGTTTTAAATTTTCTGTTCTCCTTGAATAAATAATGCTTGTATCTTTTGGGTCGAAATTCTGATGTGGAATATATATTTTCTTCTTAGAAACAGCCTCTTCATTTAGTCCTTAAGCTGATGAATATTACTTACTAAAACCAGATAAGGCATAAAAGATTTTTACAGTGCAGACCTTTCTCTTAAGGCTTGATTAAACCAAGAAATTCCCACATCTGTTTGTACAACTGCATTTTTCAGCAGGTCAGACAGCTGGTAGCTTTGACTTAAGTCCATCTTTCTTGCAGCAGCTTTTTCTTGGGAAAAAAGAGAGCGGGGGGAGGGGAGGGCTAGGGTAGAAAATTGAATATTTCAGAAAACGTGGTCTGGAACACTTAGCTAGGAATATCATCTTTCCTCAGTCTGTGACCCTGATCCTAACAGTCAGGATAAAGGTGTAGGATAATGTGTACATTTACAAATTTATAAGTGTTGGGGGTCTGGCAAAAATGAAGGTAGTATAAAATAATAGGGGGAAATTACTTTCAGCAGATCTTTGTCCTTTTTCTTTTTTTTTTTTACTCTCCTCCTTGGAAGTTGATAGTAGAAGTAGATAGTAGAAGAAGAGACAAGAGAAAAGCCTTTTTTTTTTTGTTTATTTGTTTTCCAAAAACTGAATTTAAGCATTAGGAGGGCAGTTAAGCTACACAGTGGAAGTTCTGGCTGTACCTTGACTCCACTGCAGGTTAAAATCCAGGTATGTGTCAATCTGTTTTCCCTTCTTCAAATACCCCASTTTCTATGGGAAGGAAACTCATCTGCATGCTCCAGCACGTCAGCCCAAGTCCAGAGGATTATGTGATCAGGCCAATAGGAGAGACGTGCCCTGTARTTTAGKTTTAGTTGCTCACTCTTTCTTTTGKTCTTGTGGCTGCTGTAAGACAAGTAGGAAAAAAAAAACAGTGGTTGTATAAAATTTTCTAAGCRTTTTTTGCCTTGCTTATAAAAATAAGCATATTCTATTGAACCTGCACTGGGTAGGAGTGGCAGCACTAGGGAAAATGCCAAGCTTCAGCACTGGAAGCTAGACTGACTTGCACCCTTATTAAAGCTCTTCTGAACTCTAGTCACTGTCGTATTTCATGCAAATRAAATGCAAAGCTCAGGGTAGTGTGGCAAGTTCGCGAGAGAAAAAGTTACAATCTGTGAAATAAGCAGCTCTAAAAGGAGGTTGCTAGAGGATCGCTTCRCAGATGATGGGGTCAGGTTCATCCATGTGCCTCATGAGCTCCAGTTCACTCTGGTGACCTGGAGCAGCTGCACGCCTGGCTTCTTGGACAGTGAAATTGTGTTTGTGTTCAAGCTATTAGTGAATCAGRTCAATCATCTAAGGATGGAAAGAGTTCTTTTTTGTGGGTTACTGGGAACACTTAATCAAAATTAATTAGAAATTAAGATACCTGTTCATCAAACTCCTTTCTTTGAGACAGTCAGCTCCCACTTGAACATCACTGGGCTGGAAAAGCATATAAAGATGCTTTACATCTCCCTGTCCTTAYGGAATGGAAATAGCTGCCTAGTTACTATAGTATTGGTCATGGCATGTGCATATGAATCAGAGGAGAAGAGAATTTCAATACAGGATTCCTTGAAGTCCACTTGGGTCATTCTTGCATTAGTTGTATTTGGACAAGAGTAAGGTGCTTGGAAGTGCTGAGGTCTCTCAGGTTATGGCTGCCTGGCAATTTAAGTGGGAAGATACTGGAGCATGTTGCCATTTTTTGTATCGCAGCTCCAAATCTGAAAACTGTGTGAAATTTGCTTTTAGTGACAGAAGCAGCTAGGAAGGAACAACGTGGCCATCTTTTGTTGCTCTCTGTTGCCCTTACCATCTGCTGTGTGTCGCCTCCCTGCTTTCCCATCTGTGGGCGGGGGGATCTGTCTCTCTGCAGCCACGTCTCTGTTTCCAGCTGGCTGCAGATAGGCCCTGCTGGTGAGTGGGCTTTAAATTCGAGGGGTGAGGCTGCCTTTGGCAGTAGCTGGGGGGTACCAGTGCTTTATGACTGCTTGCACTTGGAGCTTTGCTTGAGGAGCATAACGCTRGTTTTACCTTTCACAGGACTGGATTTCTAGGAGCAATTGCAATCCAGTATGTGGCTGCTCTGTGGATAGTAAGGGGCTGAGACCTGCTCATCCCTGCCACCTGTGCAGATTTAGATGCATCTTCTGTTCTGTATGTGATTACCAAAAGGATGTAGCTTCTGAATTAACAGTAAATTAGAGCTCCTTTATGGGTGGTGGATCTTTTGCAAAACATTTTATGGGTGGGCAATACAGGTTGTCTGATATAAATAAGCTATGGTGGAAATAATTAATAAATCTATTTTATATGGTTCCTATAGCATCTGAATACCTCTTCATTTTGTAGGACCACAACCTGTGTCCTACAGCTGGTGAGCAGAAGTTTAGAGAAGCCAGGGACAAATAAAGAGCTTTAGTTAAAAGTACACTTAGCATTACCACCACTAATTTAGGCACTATCTTATGAAGGACAATTCCTAAACTGCATTGGGAGGTTGAGATCTTGGTCACATATTTCTTAAGATACCTGCAGATGTTTTCATCCCCTAATTCAGATTGTTCATTGCTGCCCTGGTCTCTCGTGTCCATTGATAAATATTTGCCCCTTCCCAAGCTTGTCTGCCTGGCTGCTCAAGTGATAAATCTCTAAAACATCTGGTAACATCTGGCGGGGGAGTGGCCCTAAGTAAGTCTTGGAGAGGGTGAAGGAGGCAATAATCTCTTCAGTTTTCTAAAACCTAAGAAATAAAGCTGCAGCTGGCTAAAGCGAATATCCCAGTGTGTTAGGTCTGCTCAGTTGGGTTCAGAACAGGCGTCACTTAGTGTCCTGATGCTTAGGGGGGCAAAAAAAAAAAAAAAATGCTACCGAATTAGATGCCTCTGAGTTTGGGATTTGCGCTTACATTTGGATGTGGCTAGGTAACTGACTCAACATTACCTGATGTTTCTTGGGTGAAATGACATCTTTACTAGGCTACACAGTTTAATTCTGTGTTGTTTTTTCTCACTTTCTTCCCATGAAACTCGTGTATCTTCTGAAAAAAATGACAGAGCTTGGAAAGGGAAGGGATAAATTATGTCTGCTCTAGTGCAAAGCTAGGCTATAATTAAATTATTTTTCTTGGGAGTCAAGAGCTTTGTGGGCTTGACCCCCTTTAGGCTTAAAGGGGGTAAAAAACACAATGAATTTCATGTAAGCAATTGTGCAAATTAAAACAGATTTTTGTTTAAAGGCATTTCCTCTTCTGTGAGCTTTGCTTTTACAGTGAAATGATTCCTAGACTGGGCAAGCTCACTGCTTTGGGTTGCAGGAGAGTTGATCACAGAGGTCTCACTATGAATCCCAAACCAGTTTAGCACAKCTCAGGGAAGGCTGTGGGCCTTCATGACAGCCAAACTTTACACAAGAGTCCCCTAWACAAGAAATTCTTTGAATGCCTGCCAAGAACTAAGTTTGAATTCTGCTTATTTCCRTCTCTGAGGAGTAGGATTCTGTGGGTCCCTGAAGGTCATAAAGAGAAATCAGTACAAGTATATTCTATCAAACCTGCGTTAGGTAGGAGTGCCACCACTAGGGAAAATGCCAAGCTTCAGCCACCTGCATCTACAGGGCAGGATTGATCTCATCCTGAAAGCAGGTCAGATTATTTGCACTCAAGAGGGGCTTATTTGTCTCACTGGCTATAAACATGAGCCAAGAGGAACTAGCTTGGACATCAAGCCTCCTGCTTTAGAAGTTAGTATGAGCATAGTCCTGTGTGTCTTGMCTGCCAGTAATCTTGGTAGTGCCTATCAGGACAAGGAGTTGAAATCCTCCTCCTCTTGTGTCCTAGGCAACTGTGCTAAACACTGGACTAGCCTCTCTCTTAAGAGATAATTGACACTCAGGAACACTCTCTTTTGTGTTATTCTATCTTTTTTTTTGAAAATTCTGCCTGAGGACATTTCCCTTTGTACTTATGGTTTGAATTAACTATGTAGTTTTATCTTTATGTATTTTCACCAGCTCTGCYGGATTGACTGTGAGGCATTTAGGTACTAGTTTATAAATGCATTAAACAGGAAATAAAATGTTAAATGTGCATGTAGATCTGAGCCTTGTTGACCTGAGATAAATTTGCTTGAGGCCATGGGAGATCAGAGATTGCATTCATCAACTGAGACATTGAACATATGCCCGTCTAGTGCTAATACTCAAGAGCTTTTGCATAAAAATAAGCTGAAGTCACTGTTCTTCATCTGTGAGCTGTGCGCTACTCTTTACTCGTRCATGCTTCCCTCTGACTAGTGTAAAATAGGATACTGCAGAAAAGAGGGAAACAATTGTAAAATAGCATATTCAGATGCATAATTAAGCTTGTGGATTAGTACCTGCAGTCACTGTCATTCTTCTGTGAGGCAGCAAAAACCCAGTGTTTCCTCTTCTTAAGTCCTCTGTCCTAAATAAGGTGATATTAAGGCAAATTCTTGTTGKTATACCTCTACAGGAGCTTTAGAGATAGTAGAGGAGGGAAGTAGTCTCTGCTCTTTCTAAATTAAAAGTAATTGCTCAGATTTCTGCAAGTCTCCAGAAGATGCCGTATCTGCTAAGAATGAGCGCTGCTCTTTGCAGTGGCAGACAGACTGCTGGGGAAAGAATATTGTCATTGTCAAGACACATCCTTCAGCGTCATAGCAGGTTCTGCYTCGGCTGAAGAGTAGTCCTTGAAAATGATTTCTAAACTCTAAACGCTCCTTTTCTATTTTGAAATAAACATACTTTTATTTCTTCTGCAGTACTGGAGTACATTGTAAATTAAGCCTTTATAAACAAATGGTGTATGAATAAGACAATTACTGTAACAGTATGATTAGGAGTAATAATGTGTGTTGTGGCCAAATCTGACTCTTTCTGAGTCTGAGTTTCTGAATAAACATTCATGTTTTTATTTCCTGAGCTAGCTTTTCCCTCAAAAGAGACTATCTTGTCCGTAAGACTTACTTACTTGCTCTCAGCTGAGCTCTCAGGTTGTAGTAATATATTGTTTTGCTTCTCACCTGGATATTCTGGAAACTTAATGTTTCCTGGCTCTTTTTTGCTCCAAAACAATTGTTGTTGGACTTACTACCAAGTCATGGTATTGTACAAAGTGTCGGAATCTGCTTGTCAGTCTGTTCCTTGATTACCGCTTTTCCGTCTGTGCACTTCACATTGGGTCTCCTATGCACATTAGTCTTCTCTCCCTCTCTTAGGAGAGAGGTTTATACTACTATTGCAGTCAGGGTGCCTTGTGTGTTTTTCTCTTGGCAGTGATGCCACTCTGTTCCTCCTTCCTGTGTAGCTGACAGACATTAGTCTCAGATCTCAGACTCTCGCAGGTGTGCCGGTCTTCACTTACATCTTCCATGCTTTGTCCTCCTGATTTCTGAAGTGGTGGGTTCCTAGATATTTTTGGATTGTTGCAGCAGAACTCAGTATTATCTGCTGATGACCACATCATTAAAAAACAGTTTCTAATTTATTGCTCTAGGCTCACCTGAAAGAGCTATGACACAAGTCAAACATATTCCAAGATTGATGAGACAAAAAGTAGTATTACATGGCCCACCTAGATTAAATGCAGGTGATCTAATCCTGTCATGCAGCCACAGCTGTACACATAAGACAGTCCTTRTTTAAAGATTGTACCTATGCTGTAGTAGGTTTCCAGGCTGAAGAAAATCATATTATAACAAAATCATATAGCCAAAATATATATATAACTAACTCAGTAGGACAAGAGATAAGCATCCATAAAATTAATTAGAAATTTATAGGATATGTTTAAAGAAATATGATTTTACCATGTAAAATGTTATGGAGATTTTTCAAGAACATAAGTAAGAGTACAGTACACAGATTTCAATGGTTTGCCATTTTAGTTGGTAACTAACATGCACTTTTGAAAATTTCCCCTGGATTGTTGAATGTGGTTATATATGCTCATATATAATCACACTGGGCCAAACATGAGGATTCTTGGTGATTTTTTTAGTTCTATTTTATTCAACTTCCAATTAAAATATTTAACCATTGGTGAGTATAAAATAAAAGTAGATGAAGAACCTCARGATTGCTTCACTGGGACATAGTAAAATCACCTTTGTAAAATTCAGCAAGCAATAAGATTGTTGAAAAGGCTTTTTGGCACATTGGCCATCAGGAAGAGGACTGCTGCATCACAAAGTGAGTGTAATCCTCTGTCAAATGTTGGACTTACTAAGAAACAGCAGAATCCAGGGATCTTAAATGAATGTGCTCATTAGGAAGGATGCTTTTTCTTCTCACCCTTTTTGCGTGACAAGATCAATACCTCATTGGGGAACCCTTTCAATATAGAGTATTTTGAATGAGCATATGACGAATAGCATTTTCTTGCCTACATTTGGGATATAGGCAAAAGAATTTTCCTGGTATAATGAGTGTTAAGTAGAACAAAGATCATTTGGGAATAAAATGTAGCTGTTTGATCCATTTGATAATTTCCRTCTGGATGGCATTTGCTTCCCTCACTGAAGAGAAGGGGAGCTGCCTATTTCTAGGCAATCTGTTCAGTTTCTTTCGCACGAGAGGACCGTTTAGCAAATCCTTCCATATGGGCATACATTATTACATCTAACAAACATGTTGTTCATCTTGCATTTTATTCAGACTCTCTAAGTAATCTTAATTTCTTGGCGGGTTGAAATGGGGCTTGAATATCTTTTTTTTTTTAATTCCAGAATTAAATTCCAGAAAAGAAGAGTGGAAAGGCCCATGTTGTTTTGTGTATACAGGTTATCACCTGTATATATACCACCTGTATTATAAAATAAGAGCAGCCTTACTTGATGGAAGGGAAAACCAGATAGCTGTAAGGGTAGCAGTATAGCCATCATTTCTCTKAGCTGACAGTGCTGTGGGAATATAGGTCTTCGAGTGTAGCTCTCTGCCTTCCTGGGATCTGAGTCCTACAATCTCTATCGTGAATTCAGCAAGCTCTCTTTCAGTCTTCCCTGTCCTGCAGAACAGCARAATATTCTAAATGTTAAATGAATTATTATAATTGTAACCTCATCGTCACTGACTGACCAAAGGGAAACTATTATCTTCGTAATATGATGAAGTGACATTGGTTAATACTACTTTTTTTGCTGCTGCAATGGGACTGTTGGCTTTTCTGCATTTTCAGTAGTCTTTTCCTAWTTTTCTTTTTTCTCTGAGGCAGCAAGGATCCTTTGATTTGTTTGTTTTAAGAAGACTTGGGAATCAGAGGAGAGAGATCAGAGCTTCTCCACTCAGGTGCTCTGGGTAGACAGTAAAGCCTGCAGTCTACACTGAACAAAATAGCATGACAGCCAGCCCTTAGGCACCAATGTTTTATCCTTGGAACAGTTTTATTTGGAGAGTGAGTCTATTCTCTGTATAATGGTTTAGGAAGTATTGCTGGTGTCTAAACCCTTTGAAAAAAGTACTCAGATCTCCTCCTAATATTCCTATATAGGAGAGCAGGAAGGAGCAGTAGGAATTGCTGCTCTGCCAGTTATATTTTGAATGGACAGGCCTATTTTCTTGGAGATGGAAAAACAAGCCAGAAAACTTCTTATTTTGGAAAACCCATGTGATATGGTCCTGCAGAAATGGAGCAGGGTATGATTGAATGGGGCCTAACCAGGGAAATGGTCAGAAACGAAGAAAATTAAGAAAACAAGCAGAGTCATCCCTGGCTATAACTTAGTCTTTTAGAGCCACAGCTTCATCATCATCATCTTGATAGTGGTTCCTAGATAACATTCATTTTGTCTTTTTTGGTTTAGTTCAACTTACTGGGCTATTTCAGCAGTGAATTTGGATTTTCCTATATCACAGACAGCATCCGCAGGGGATGCTGCYGTTCTAGATATGCCCAGGTAGCTCATATGGAAGTTCATCCACAGAACTCTTCTAAGTTAAAATAGCTTTTTTGTTGCTGCCACTAATAATTATTTGCTCTTCAGCAGAAATTCCCACTCCAACATCTGATCCATGAGAGCATAAACGGCTTCCAAGTGTGGTAATTCAGCATCCCAGCTGCGGTTTTAGTGGCAACCATTCCATATCATTTTGCATCTAGAATTGTTATTAAATTTAATCTTTATCAAACAACTCKAAGTTAAACTCTCTAGCTTGCAAATACTTACGTAATCTAAAGAAGTGTGTGAAAGATGATTGCAATCCGGTTTATGTGGAGGCTTATATAGATTCAGATAAAGTTCAGAGTTATGGCCTGGTTCTCAGGAGATYTCAGTGCACTTACATTCACCTATCTCACCAATGAGGCATGAAATTTTAGGATAGTTCACTTGGATTTCAATGCTTGTATTTTATTTTTATTATATCTGCTTCTTTTTGGCTATGGTCAGATGGGAGGTRAGTGATGTGAGAGGGATCAAGCCCTGACTGTTTACACTGTGGCTTTGAAGTGAGTCCAGGCCATAACGCTCCTGTTTAGGATATGCAATCCAAAAGACTCCACAGGCAAAATTTTTAACTTCCAGAAAGGCTTTTGTTGTTGTTGTTCTAAACTTTACCAGTCTGCACCAAGAAACAGAGCCATCTCCCAGGCAGGTAACAGAAAACACTCAGCTCTTTTTCATGCACACATTTTTCACATGAAATTCAGTATTATAACGCTTGGAGGCCTTTGTTCCTTCAATATACACAGTCATGATTAAAAAAAAATAAAAAGAATAGTCTTCATCTGCAGGTAGGTAGACTCAGAGCTGGTAGGATGAGCCAGTAGCATGTGCTATGTTCCTGGGGTGAGGGGAAGCACGGCTTCCTGGAGCCCAGGTGCTGAAGGGCATCTGAAGGGCATGGAGAGGAAGAGAGGAAATGGGTCAAAATGAAGGAACAGGTGCTCTCTAGGCAGGAATTTGCATGCATTTTGTTTACTCACCTAGCTGTCAAGGAAACCCTTTGAAAAAGAATGTGTGTTTTCAGCTGACAGATTTTTTTTAAGATTAAGCTATGACAAATGTTATACTTTGTTTTCCATGGAGAGCTCTGATGTTTGTTACTGCTGTGTCACTTCAGTTGGGGATTTTCTTCTTCTCTTTCTCTGATAGTAGCTTTAATGAGATAGAAATAATATCWAGTTGGCTAACCTACGTTAAACAGCCCTTAAAGCTCTTTCTCTGCTCKCTAAGATTTTATCCAGACAGATCTTGGCTGTTTCAATCCTGGTTGTGTGTGACAGATTCATCTGGCTATTATCTAAGCTCTTAATGAGTTATTAAAGTGGACATCATCATGAAGAACCTACTTCATGCCTTTAAGGCCTTTTCTGCTTTGGGACAACAGAGGCTTCTGCTGGCAGTTGGGGCTTGGTGCTAACTGGTGCTGCAGTGCTGTAGCTCCCAGGTTGGTGGCTTGCGGTGGGCAGGGGCTCTGCCTGGCTGCAAACCACGGGGGCAGTGGGATGAGGGACAGGGCAACTCAGTAAAGACTGAAGTTACCTGCGGAACAGCTAACCTCACTATTAAGTGTTTCAGATATGATTAGGAGCAATTTTTTTCTTCTATATGGGTTCAGAACTGTGCCAGTTTTATCTACATGGCTGTTGCTGCTGATACCAATAGGGGATGGAGTAAGGTGGACAAATAATCTGATCTTGCTCCTTCTGCTGCCATTGGACTGACCGATGAACGAATCGATCAGTAGCAACTGTGGGGAGCTCCTAGTTTCTAGTACCTTTACCATTATGCTAGGATCTTCATTCATATATGCACATACAAAACAAGAAAAAAGATCAGGAAGAGCTAAAATACAAAAACCCCTTCAATCTGAGGTAGGACAACAGGAGGAGCTGAGCTCTGTCAGTAGACCRGTATAGATAGTATAGAAACAAAGTCACACCCTTTCAGCAACTGAGTTACGATGTTCAGATTATTGATGCAGTTATTATATGATTAAATTCCTAAAAATTGGATATATGCTTACACAAGAGGTTATATCCATGAAGTATTCTGTAGGCGTATACTGGGACACACACAGAGAAGGTAAACAGTTATTTTTTTATGCTTGTTTCCTGTGGTTAGAAAATGGAGATGAGCTTCTGGATAGAAAAGGATGATCCATAAAAAATGAGACAGCAGCTGAAAGCAGATATGTTGGGGAAAAGAGTAGGGCAGACTAATGCTCTCCCAGACTTYAATCATTTGCAGTTCAAGGCTGAAGCAGAGGTAGCATCTATTCATTCAGTAAACCTTAATGGATTTCTCATCCATTAGGTTGTCAAGTCTCTCTTTGAACTCATGTAAAYTTTTGTATTTGCAGTATGCCATGGAGAGGTCCACAGCTTAGCTGCTTGTTGGGGACCACTTTGTTACGAACCTGTTACCAACAGGCTCGTTAGTGCACCCTATCTCTTGCAATTACTGCTTTCCCTCTCCATGTGGATTTACTTTTACTCAGGAATAAGTGTCTTCATTATAAGCATACAATTTACACAAGAATTTAGCTAGCAAACAGTGACATTGTTAGCTGTTGGCTTTTGGAGCCAAATTTCCAAAGACTTTTTGGGTCATATATATACAGAATGACTATTTTTCAGCATTATAAAGGTCCTAAAACCTTTTCTATCCAAAATTACTGGCTTTAAGGTAAATGGCTGTTCACTACTTTTTCTTTCTTTYTTTCTCTCTTTTAGATAAGAAAGTACACAGCGGGCCAATTCCAGAGCACAGCAAAAACTTCTGGAGGTATGACTAATATCATAAGCTATGTTACTTATCTGTGCTTGTTCGATAAATCAGGCAATGATAGTTAGTGCGGAAGGTGGACTAACACAGGAAATAAGGGAGTACAGCTTGTTTTCTATTCCAGATAAATTCTTCCATTTGAAATTTATCATGTCTCTGTCTCCCCTGTACAGCTTTGGAGTACTTTTGTGCTCTGGAAACCATCAGCCTCAAAAGTTATTGTTCCATGTTAATACAAACCAGGAAAAAAGTGAATTTTGAGGTTATGGGAAAAACAGAATGAGGATCTCCTCCTGCCAACTCGCTAAAGCTGTGTGTGCGCAGTCAGTATCTTGCATGATTCCTCAGGTTTTTCAGTTGTCACTGGCTCTGCAATGAACTTTTGAAGCCAATGTCATTAGGTACATAAGTGCTCTTTCTACTCCTAAGTGGGGAAATCATAGTTCTGCTGTTTGATGTTAAGGCAAGCAGGCAGATTTTTCTGGTTGAAGTGTTGTTTTTCTCAAATTCCTGCCCTGTGAATTTAGCATTTTTTTTTCAAACTTTTTTTTTCCTGTGCTCTGCTGTTACACCTGCTTCTTTTCATTCACAATTTTGTCTGTTAAATAAAAGTCCCCTTTCACTGAAGTATTATACTACCAGGTGTGGCTCAGGATTTTGATGAAAATGACTTACACACTGTGTAGCTAATGGAGAAGACGATTACTAGGATGAGTAACTTTTAAAGTTTTGTTGATTCCCAAAATATAGAAACAATAAGGAAATTCACAGTGTTAATAAGGAAGCGTCAATACTAGAAAGATATGCCCCTGTTCAATAAAAGCATTTAAGCATATGCTGAAATTGCATTGTAACTTGAATGCTGTATTGGCCGGAGGCTTAACAATCGACTTAATGGTAAGAATTCACTTGAAACGCTGCCCTGAACTGGGGATGCAATGTTAAATCAACTCCTCGCTAAATTGGAGAAAAGCTCCAGCATCTGTGTTTATGCCAGTGWTTTGGAAAGATAATGAACATAGCATTCTTGCTGTATGTTTTTTGTTTTCTCTTCAGGGACCGCTTTGCCAGTTGATTTATTCTACTTTATTAAAGCAGTGGGGAAGGGCAGCCTGATGGCTGGTTCGGAGAGACTCAATGCTGAATTAGGACATAGCAATGTAACGTCCATTACAGGATAAAGGGTAGTGTTAATACAAATGAAAATTTAATGTCTTATCTCAAAAGACATTAAATAACTTTTATATCGTTGTCATGTTGCTTTCCTCATATACAGGAATTTTTATTTAGATGGAAAGAACTGCATGTTAATTTTTAGATAGGTTAATTTTCAAATTCACATCGATCTTGAAACACTCAATAAAGTCAATATAACCATTTCTGATGACAAAGACACATCTGACGTTTTCTCCACAGTGTTCACTGATGTATAATCTATTGTGTTGCCTTACCAAAAAGAATCCAGCAAACTAAGWAGAAAATATGTCATCAGGATAGTTTTAAAATCAACTATTTAAATAGTTGATTTTAATAATATTATGTTTTTAGTTGAAATACCAAATTTAATTATTATTCCTATTCACACCAGAAGATTAGATTCCTAATTCGTCATTGGTTCCTATCCAAAATTTGGGCTTAGACAAAATCGTTAATAAAGTCATTAGAGAGACCCTGAACCTGCTATTCTTGTTCTTGGCTGTACATTTTGTTGYTGGGTCTCCATTTTATTTTAAGTATTTATTTGTCTGCCTCTTATGCTTGCTCATTTGCTTGCTTTAATCGCATTCACATTCTTAAAGGTAGTTCTCCTTTCACCGTCCTTTTGAGATTCAGAAGGTTAATCTTTTACTAAGGTACAGAGAGATTAAATAAATTAACTAAGGTCTTGCATAGTCCGTGGCAAACCAGAGTATTGGTCTGGTCTCCTAAATCCAGGGCCAGTTCACTAATCACTCGATTTTCTTATGTCAGGGAGGGACAGTTGAGAAATGAAGTGTTATCCAATGCAAAGAAAATATATTGAAAGCTGATATGGTAGTATTAATAGAAAATTAATTTATTTATATTAAACAGATTAAATTCTTGTGAGAGGTGCCCAGACTGATTACCCTGAAGATGAAGAATTCCTGTACTGATAAATGTAATAGATATGATAATTTGCATTTTGTTTGTGTGCTTACATTACTGTTAACGRGTGACACATGCTATTCCATTCACTGTAGGAGGTTATGGCTATAGGAGACTAAGGTTATGAGTATTTCTTTCCTGCCTGCTGCTTCCCTTTTCCCCATCAGTGCCCCTCTCCCCACTTTGATTCCTCCAGGGACCCTGCAATGCTCTTAATCTTCCCTCCTATCCCCTAGCAACTGGTTGGGTAAGAGACMGCACCTGCTGGAGCTCATTTGGGTCTCGGTACGTGCTTATTTAAATCAGCACATATGTGCTGAGCGGCTAACTAAAAAACTTGTGTGGCTGTGTTCTTCTTTATGTGTCTGAGATGCTCTTTTCTGCCTARCTGTCGTGGTTCTGCAGTTACTGGGAAAGGCAAATAGCTCAATACCACCAGTTTCATTTCCTAAAGGAGACCAGGTATTAAAAAAGAAAAAAAAGCATAACAATGAGACATATTTTATTTATCACAGTCACCGATAAAATACAATGGATGTTGCTGGTGAGTAAGTTTGTAAGGATCTCTTRCAAAACTATTTTACTTCCCTAGGAGCATGTCACGTAAAGAAACAATGCAGGATAAAGGAAACTAACTTTATGAAGAAAATTAATTTGCTGTTGTTTGATAGCAGTAGTAGTAGTTTTGAGCTGTTACATGCAGGAATAAATAACTAATTATCGAAGTGTTTACTCATATAGGATCATTTACATCTTTTTTTTTCCTTACAGAGAAATGAAATCCCTTACCAATTAATTATTGAAAACTCTTTCCATCATCCATATATAAACTCCATACATTAGTTATCTTCTTTATACTAACTTGAAAGATGCAGTATTAAGGACATACAATCTATTCGGCGACTGCTGTCTGCACATAAGAATGTGCTCTTAACAGTCCTTCCAATATGTAATTAATCTTAAAGATACGCCATAGCTTCTTTTTCTGTTTCTCTAAACGTAGTCCCAATGGATGTAATGTCACTACTTCTAGACATTTTTGTCATTTGGATTTATGCCTGTATTATCTGAATTGACTTATGAACTTTTAAAGGGATATTGTATCTATCTTCTTATCAGACGCTTGATCCTGGCTTATTAAAGACAATAGTAGACCTGTTTTCTCTATGAAAAACAGCTTCCATAATGCAGTATGTTCCATAATTTGCGGTTTAAGATAGGTGTCCCTGTATGTACATGCACAGTTAGGAGCCATTCTTAAGGCTATTTAAATTGTTCTTTGTACTTCATTGTATTAAGACAGTAGTTCAAGAATTATTATTGCTCATTGTTACTAAATATTTTTATTTGCTGTGGTACTCAGGAGAATTTTTTGCAAGTAGAAATTGCAGTTTCATAGCTGAAGCTGTTGCTCAGCATTATCCTAAGGGGTGGTTCTTTGAACAGTCCCCTTGAAATCCATTGCTTTTGGAGGATCAAGTTGGAGCTTGCCATAAAAAGGTGTAGTTGAATCCAAACTGACTGAATTGAATTGGCTAGACTGTAGATGTAGATACCAACTTAAAAGAGAATTTGGATATATCTGCATAGTCCCAAGTAGAGGGGAGCTGTCAGGATCATGTACCACTTCATTATGCAGGAAACATTAGGTCAACTTGAAGGCATTCTTGTGGCTTTCTGTAATGCAGGGCACAGGCAGACCAAGCTTGCACCTTCCTATGGCCTGGAAATGTGTATTTTGCTTAAATAGAACAGAAGTTGCCTGAATGTCAAAAATGTTTAATCTAGTCCATTATCTAAATATGAGTGAGGGAAGAATGGGAGAAAGAGCAGTGACTATAGGATTTAGCCTAGTCCAGTAAGTCCGGACTTAAAACCTTGAGATATAAGTTACTATCTCTGGTTGCCTTTCTGCACTCATTGATGGGTCTGAATCTGAGGGTGGTTTTGGAACTAGGTATTAGAAATCTTTAATAGGAAATTTCTAGTCACCCATGTGAATACCATAGTTTTATTCAGGTGAGAGACGCTTTTATGGCGTTCCTTTCTAAGTCTGTCAAAAAATCTGCTTACCATCTGAGTCTGCTTAATCAAGTCATGATAAACAAGATATGAAACAGGTTAGCCTTTAATAAGCACCTAAGACTTCACTACCACAAAAGGCAAATCTCTCTCCTATATTATATCATTTAGGCAAGTTGTGTTTCTCTCATCAACATTTTACCTGTTTTTCTGTTGTGCCAGTTATACACAGACGAGGAATTGCATGTCTCCTATGAGTTCAGACTTGAGGTAACCCAAGTCTGTTGAAGAGCATTATTTATCCTATAAATGTTTAATGTGGAGAAACTGTTGAACTGCATAATTTGATAGAGGTGGGTGGGTGTGCTGTCCCCTGAATACTTCCAATGCTGTCACGCTTTCTGGCATGTGATGTTCCTTACTGGACACACACTAGCTTCTCCTGGGATTTGTGTCTCCTTCGAGCAAATCCTTCCAAAAATGCTAGCGGACACCAARTCACTCCTCATAACTGGTGAGATGAGACTAGATCAGTTTGCTCTTCGTGGCGTTATTCCTGGTTAGCTGTTTCCAGGCATCTTGTTTGATGTGAACACTAAGGCAGCTACCGAGTCTGTTCTGGCAGCTCTTTAATAGCATCATTTCCAGTTATTATTACTATTACATCAAGATTACGTTTGTTTCTCTAAGCTRCTGAATATTATTCAAAGCAAGCTATGTGACACAGTCATCCATGTAGCTTGGCCTACATGTCTTTTTTTTTCGGGGTGTTTTAACAGTCTCTCATTACTTGATTCAATCTGTGGTCTCAAAAATGTGTTAGCTCATTTGAGCTATTGTTTCTTCCTGTGAATGCCTTGTATCTACTCTTAAAAATTCAGTGGGGTAATTCTGCTACTGGAGATGCTGGTTCCTTTCCCTGTCTTCCAGCCAACCATTATGTGTAGGTGATAAGAACAAGATAAAGAATATGGAAATGCCATAAACCATACAGCTATATGATAAATCAGTTTGTCTTGCACCTTTGATTGCTCCACCTGATCTCTGCTCCATGTGCTTTTTCCTGCACTCCGTGCCACTGAGTAAAAATTACAATGTGCAAGATAAATGTTTACTTGCTTCATGTGAAATTCTCCTCACAGATACAAATTGTTCCTCTGTGGGCCCTATAAAGAGGGCAAGGTTCTCTCAAGGGCCATTAAATACAAACATTTTTGTATCTAGGATAATTGTTAAAGTTYATTGTATTATTGCATTCTTTCTCACAGGAAAATGATATTTTTCAGTGTGATTTAACATTTTCAGTTTTCTAAAAGACAGAGACCATAGACTTGAAATCATAATAATTTTTAGCATGAAGAACTAATAACAGTTTTAAAGAATTTCGTAACTTTTGTGAGTTCTTGATAGCAGAAGTCCAAATGCAAATCCTAGAACGGTGAAGACATGAAGTGCTTTGGCAAAAATATATTTTGAAAACTTCTAAAGAATGACAAGTAGAGAACAAGAGCTTTAATTTAGGAAGACCTCACGAGTGGTCTGATGCTCCTGAATAAYGTAACTATTTGAAATTAAATTATTAAAACCCTATGCTATTTCTCCTCTACATCCCATTTCACGTACCCCATTGCATACACTGTACACAAAGTGCTGCATTCTCTGATGCTGCAAACAGGTAAAACTCCTTTCAAGTTAAAGGAGATGTGTACATTTATTCCAGCAGAAAGCTTGGTTTACTACTGTATTAGTAAACTGCGTAGTGAGTAGTATTGCCAGAAAGGTTGTCTGAAATTCGATGTGACACTTCAAATCAATGTTTCTGGCTTGGATTCTCAGAAGATGGGTATTCAGTTCAATCGTTGGAAAGAAGTGCCGTTGTTTGYGACTCACTTTTGCTCTGAAGAGCAACAACCTGTTGCCGGCTCCTGTAAGGTAGTAGCAAGCAGAAGCTTTGCTCTCTTCATGTGAAAACTAATATCGGTATTTATCCTCTGAGCATCTCTGTGTGAATCTATGCTTTTGTTGCCAAAACATCCTTAATTTAAATATACATGTGTTCTAACAGGGAGACACTCTTACACTAAAGAACCTTTAAAAGGTCAATAGTACATTGAAGTAACTCTGCAGAAATGCAAAGCGTGTTACTGCTACCTTTTTTTACTGAAGCATCTGTTTGTGATTCATGAGTAGATATCATMTATCTGGGTGAACAGAGTTCCAGTATCTGGTTAAAGGCAAGTTCCAGTCAAGAGCAGATGGAGTTGGAGCTAGGATTAACTRTAAGGAAAATGAGAATGTAAGGTGTTTGGTTTCAACATTAAGGATTAAACCTCCTGCCTTGGTTAACACTAAGGTATTTGGAGATTTGATACAGAATGATAAGGAGACTACCAGAGCAAGGAGATAAAGAACAACCTCAGATCACCTGATTAGGACTTGATTTTATTCACTGTAACATGGAAAGACTGTTAGTAATGGCATGATAGAAGTGTGCTCAAGTATGGAAACATTCAGTTTGACTTAAAGACTTCTGGGTTGGAAACACAGGGAATTAAGAGTTTGTCGGATCTTCTGAAACTTTGTCAAGAAAGTGTGACCTCTATTAATGAGGAAAGTAAGAGGTAGAACATTGTGTATTAGTGGAGAGAAATATGGGCTCGATAGAGAATATCTCTCAAATACAGATTTGAGTCAGAACCTTCTACGCTTATCCCAGAGTCTGCRAAAGTTATCAGGTTCCTGCAGGACATGAAGGAAGAGCATTAAAAGATGAGATTTTCTCACCAAAGAAGTCTAGTCTATGAGATATGGTATTTGAGTTTGACTGTGGTTTTGCTGCAGCACTGTTGTGCAGCACTGGCCACCCAGASATGTCTCCCTTACCTGAAAATTGTGCATTAAAGACATCCTGGAATGCAAAAGGAAGCAATAAGTGCCTGCCGTTGAATGTTCCTGTGTGCACAGGTGTCAATAACGAGCAATGGTCGTTTAAATGTTTTTATTGGATTTGCCTTTGAAATTGTCCGTAGTGCACCTCTTGTGTTTTTGAAATACCATAAAGCCAGTCCTTCCGCTTTAGGAGGGCTTCAGGAAGGAGCTATGGAAGTGCCCTTTAGCTTGAAAAAATATATACAGCAGTGTAACTTTTATCTATAAGTAAATATTGAGGTGTAAAGACTATTTTTACTCAGATCAGAATGGCTAACTGTTTAGATGTGAAAATCCTTTACCTTCCCTGCTGTTATTCTCTCTACAGAAAGGAGATCCTCCAATTTATCACTCCTAGAYGTGCCTCCCCACGTTAAGTGTCTCTGCAAAGCCTGTGTCCTGGATGCAGAGTCCCGGGGGTGTGCTGGCTGGGCTGTAACTCTCCACGTAAATAAAATCAATCGTGCTTTTTGATTAAAAATRCAACACGCATTTACTCCTTTACAACACAGCCTTCGTTTGCCTTTTTTTAAACCTTTGGAATCAGAAAAGGAAAACTGTTCATTTCACGCAGTTGTCATCATCATTACCCTTAGTGACAATCTGACAAAAGAAAAGGAGATAAYCTTGATCGAAACAAATGAGGGATGTTTTCCTTGCTTATGCTGTACAATAGTCAAAGCAAGATGGTTTTACTTAGCTAACTGTAAGCACGTGGTGATTCTTGGGAGTTTATTTCCATACAATAGATTCTGCAAGTTTGTTAAGTTTAATTTTGTTTTTTAATTAAATTTTTAAATCAAAACTCTTCACACAAGATATTTAAAGTCTCTGATTATATTGAATAGTTTATTCAACAGAAACAGTTTACGATTAAAACAAAATAGCAATYTGAGACCCTTTTTCAGCATAGGTCTCATCTGAGTTATGTCAGATGATACTGACCACTGCCTTGGAAAAAGAAGCTAAGAAATATATATTTACATTAATCGTAGCAACATAGRTTTTGCTTTTAACTATAGTAGATGGAATATTTTTCAGGTGGAAATGTTATTTTCTTTCAGGAAGGTGTGTTCTTAAGAAGCATATGAATGCCTATGACACCGTGTACGCAGTGCACCTTATTAATGATTCTCCTATTCTCAGATTTTCAGAACCAGGTTGCGAGGGGTAAGATTTGCTGTGCCAAATTTACAAAGATATGTAGCTAGATGGCCAGCTGGTATATAAAATTTTCTACATGCTGGAAGTCCCTAATTTGCATTCAGACTGGATGAGTTGGCCTGAAATGAAATTCCTGGTCATCTCCTCCTTGCTATGCCTCGRTTAGTGTTGTGCAGAGCGAGGGCAAAATAGATTCTCTTTCAGATGAATCTGAACTGGAAAAAAATCTCCAGCTGCTAGTGGCTTTCAGTGCATGGGACCAGACCAAAGGTACWCTAAAGTCAAACCCTCAGACCCATACAGTATGGGTACTGGGTCCTCAACACCAGCTGTGTTGTTCTATTAATCTACTCCTATTGCATTTCATTATTTGCTTATGTAAACATAGCCATTACTGAAATGTGTGGGAATTCAATGCTTTAACTTACTTTTACATGTTTCTATAAGTCACCTAAGGTACCTTTGAACACCTCAGTAGGTCAGGCTCTATGACCACAAACTCATTTTCAGTGCTCTTTACCAAAATACATTTTTACTTTTATACATACATATATTTCCTGGCTTCTAAAAATGTTTCACAAAATAGAAAATGCCTTTAGAAACATACATTTGCTAAAAAAAAAATGTTAAAATAATAGCATAATCGAGTACTTTTCAGATAGTTGCAAACACAATGGTCTTTGTTCTTATAAGTATGCAATCTAGAAAAACTGTGGTAACTTGGGACCAAAAGGTTATTTTCTGTTAATAGTGTATTAAATACTTGCATGTTGCTAATAGCAATACAATAGCTCCTGCTAAAGTCAATAGTCAGCTATCGGTCACTTCAGTTTGGCAGAATAAAGCGTTGAATGAATACATACACAATTTCCTTCTTGCTTGAGGTGCTGTTCATAAAACATTCAATTTTTATCCTTTGCACATAAGTAGAGACTCCTGAGAGACCTGCAGCTTTAACAGTAGGAGCAGGCTACAGCATCTCTGGTTGCAAAACCACTTTAATCTGGAAGCGACAAACAGGAGCGATTAATGGCTTCAATCAGCCAAGTGCCACATTCATTCCTTTAGCAAAGGCAGAAAGGACATGATTACTTGGGAATTAAGAAAGAAAATATTGACTTTGTTCATGATCTTAAAATGCATTCTTATTTACCTTAAGATATTTTTAATATCACTATAGAAATAGAAATATTCTAGTACGCTGYAGTCCCATATCAGCAAAACTACTTAATTATGTGATTAACTTTAAGAATAAGATGAAATTTCTTGAACTGCAATAGCAAAAGATGTATGCATGTTTAATGAAATTAAAGGTAAACTGATGACTTACTTAAGCAGGTATTTAAACATTAGAGTAGTTTTTACATCTGTTTAGTGTTAAGTGATTTGATTGATGGACTCAAAGTCTACCACCTCCCTTTAGCTAAAGAATGTTTTGAATCAGTTGTTGTAYGAAATAAAAGTAATGTTATAAAACTTTGTAGTAGAAGAGTGAGCAAAAGAGGTATGGGAGTTCATACCCTACAAAGGAGAGAGATTGAAGAAGCAGCATTTTAAATAGAGTACTAGTAGTAGTTAGATTTAAATGTACATTTTAAAAAAATCCCTTGAAAATATAAGTTTAAAGGATTTTTTTAAAGTGACTGAACTGGACAAAGTCTGGTCTTATCAGGTATGCTCAYCTGGTGATCTGTAACATGGTGACTSAGCGCTGTAGCTGTCATGGTCATGGTTTGGTGTCTGCAGTGCCCTGTAGCCTGTGAAGCTTCAGCCCATGGTGCTCGGCCCTGTGCATATGTGTAATGGACTGGTCCTGAAGACACCTCTAATCCAAACAGGGGCAGTACAGCCCAAGAGTGAAAGAATTCATTGTTTTTACAAGGAGACAACTGAGACACAGAGAGGACAGGTGACTTCCCCAAAATTTCACAAGTCTGTGGAGAAGAAGCTGAAGCCAGTTTCTCAGTGCTTTAGACACTAGATTAGACTCAAAAATAATCTGCAAAGTCATTCTTGAAATACAGACAGCATCTTAGCATCATGATTTGTCAACACAAATCTTGATGAGCTGGAAAAAGACCCAGTATTTGCAACACTAGAGGCTTTCACTGGACATATTTTTAAAYAGATATACCTCAAATTTAATGTTCTGGACTAGTTTTGTCAACAAAAGTGGCTGAATCCTTTGGCACAAAAATAATTTATAAAAGGATTAGACTGAACTTTGATACWTCTATTATGGATGTTTGTCCTTCTTCTTTGTGGTGTTGTTTAAGGACTATTTGACTCTTTCCTGCAGAATGTGTGAGAGAGATGTGAGGATTCCAAGGAAGGCTGCAGAAATGATGTTGATACAGTTTAAGTGAAACTTCCATCCTCTTTAATGAAATCTTTTCTCAAGTCAATTAAAAGAAAAGGTTTAGAAAGCAGGGAGGTGCAAAGAGGTAAAGCGAACTGATATACAAGTTGTATTAGCTAAAGAGATGGTAATGTTCCCTTTCAGAGGCATGAGGAAATACTATGGTAATGAGCCCCCAAAAGTTCATTGTTATGTTGCTCTAGGAGTGAAGGTCTTTTCCTTTGTAATTGATATGGGTATTGCAAAAAGTGGGACCTAAGACTTCTCTGGAGATTAGCTCTTGACATGTGATTCTGCAGCCAGAAAAAGCTAAGCACCWTTCTGTCCTTTGTAATGGTGAGACATACTCAACACTTCTTAAACAAGGCCATTTAAATATAGCTGATAGGCTGAGGAAGGCAAATTTTACAAATTTTGCCTAAAAGTCYTAAAATATCAAAGAGAAATGAGTCTAAATGTTAGAAGTGTGAAGTTAAGCACATGGCATGATGGTGTTTACATTGATGTCAATTATGCATGTTGAGGGAATTAGGTAGAACTCTATTGATACTGGGAAAGCAGGTGGAGGGATACAATTTAACCGGTTTCCAATTCTTGCCTCCCCACCCTTACCTAAGTATCTTTGAAAYTGGTGGGTTTTTCTGGAAAACGGCTGTGGACTGATAAAGGTAAATTTATTACTGAGCTTGTGAGGGCTTATCTTTCCTATACTGTCTACACATGGCTATAAAACCAATACAACTAAAGTGGTCAAATATGCAACATATACAAGTCCTTAGGTAGATCACCCACAGTAAGAAATCTAATAAAGCAAAAAACAAAACCAAAACAAAATACCCCACCTGTCTATTGGATGACAGAGCTATTCATTGCAAGAATCCCTTAAGCCCATGTCTGCCTTGAGACTCAAGGGCAAAAAGCTTCTGTGTTTTCTGTCAAGACTGCAGTGACAGAATATTCTTACAGTGGATTTAGTTCATCCCCAGCAGTTACTCCACAGATATTGGTAGCTTTTTTATGGTATATTGCTTTGAGACACTTTTGYGCTTTGAAGCTCAATTTCCCTCCTTCCTGCAGATAGAAGAATAATCCTGCTGCCTTTGGGAAAAGGAGTTGGCTCAGAGAAGAATTATATTAGCGTGACATATATAAGAAAAAGGAACTTGCATGGGAGGGGACAATGAACGTCTGATTTCTTGTCTCATGGAGACAGAGCCTCATGTCTGTATGGRAGCTCACCATATGACTTATATGCTACTTCACTTGGGAGTTAACTTGAAACCCACTCTTGTGTCTATTTTCCATGTATGGTTACTAGAAATATGAATTGCTTGCCTGTCCTGGCACTGACACAGTTTASTAATAGCCAGAGAGAGTTAGCCATGCCGATCTAAGATCGTGTGTGTACACTTAAGCACTTTGTCTGGTAATAATGAAGGAAAAGCAGACAAAAACTRTGCATGCAACCTGTCATTTTTATAATAGTTGAATGCATACTGTAATAACACTCCAGCAAAAGAAAAAAAAAGCCCAATAATTTTAGTTCCCCACTATATCCCTCCAAAGTGTGTTTACTTCAAGTCACTGTCCTGGTTGTGTGAGTAGCATTTATCCCGTTGTGGGTCCAGGAGCAATGTCRTCTGTTTGTGCGCTGAAGAACTCCAGCAAACTTAAATTTTATTTTGATGYGTTATGAACTTGTAGTAGGCAGCTGGCAGGCAAGTCACTAATTGAATGCATGTTAGTGACTTAAAAAAGAAAACTTGTTAAGTAGATTAAAATAAAACATAAATTAAAGGTAAAAAAAGATCTCTGTTCAATATTCCATGATCTAGATAACTAGTTCTGAATTTTCTTATTTCAAATATTGTAGAAATGTATATAGTCTGCAAATCTGGTTAAGAACTCTACCTCCTAACAAGATGCTAATAATTTGACCAACCATACTGTAAAATATACATTATTATGTGGACTTTATCGAGTAGTTTAACCGCATTCTAAAATGAAAATATAGAAGAAATATAGAAATATAGAAGCATATTTGAATAAGGTTGTCTTAATATTTTGTCTCAYTGATGAGTGTAACATTTAAAAATAAACAAATTTCAAAGAAGGGATGAAATTGGATAAATATAACATCATGAGTATAGTAGATATGAATTTCATAGGCCATTAATCTTTAAAATTTCCTATTTGAGGCTATAAATACAGAAATAGTACATAAATACATAAATAGTACATAAATACTTAAATATAAATTCAGCTATCAGCTCTTTGCTGCTATATTGATTATGCAGGTCACACAGAGGTTGCTATAGTAACCTTGCTTTAGTGACAGTGAGGAGCCTGGCTATATATATATATAAATAAAATAATCAAGGAGCTTTTGCAGCCAATGACTTGATTAATGTAATGCTTAGGTCCACTGAATGAGTACTTGGTCCCTTGTGGATGAGACCTTTGATTTGTGGAGTGTGAGACACTGGAAGCCAATTCATATGGAACATAGCAAAAGGTGCTGCTCGCTGCAAAATCCCTTACACTACAGCACGTTATCCTTGTTTGTTGCGGTTTACAGTTACACCATCAGAATACAGCACCAGTATTGACTCCATGTGTGAACTGGCCCTGGGGGAAGGAGATTTGGTTTGGGTTTTTGGAAGACCAAGGAAGGACGGTTTCTTGGAAGCTGAAGGAAGTCTAAGTTGTTAAAAACAATTGTTAAATATACAGCCCAATACTAGTGGAGACTAGACAACTTCTTTCAGAGGGAAGACTAAACTTCACAGTGGTTAGATAACAGAAATAATATAACGGTTGTGCTGGTCTATCACAGGGACATGTACTGATGGTAAAAGAATGAGAAATTTTAAGTTGGAGGAAGTAGATTTTGGRATCAGATTGCCTCTGAAACTGAGGTGAGGGTTTCTGGCAGTTGCTCCAGTGGTGTGAGCTCCCAGGTAAAACTTTAGTGTATTTGGGTACGCAGAGGACCTCTGTGAACTCTTTAGGGGAAAAGCTATGATTTGTCATATAGCTTTTTCCCATAATAAGGAAACTCACTATAGGAGTGACTTTCTTTTACTGAGGCTTCTAGTTCTGTGAAACATGTAGGACCTTTGAGGCTTTTCCCCAAAGCTGATTTTAGCTAAATGTGACCGCTGATTTCAAAAGTAATGGAGGGAGGCCGATACAGACGGACCTAGTAATTATGAGTGCTCTGTTTCCATTGGAAACCAAGCCTAAAAATACTCGTGCAGCCACAGCTCAGCTGTGCTACCAATTGAAGTTTCAGGCTATGCCTGTGAAGTAACATTGAGTCTGAGCCAGAAAAAAAAATAGAGTCAAAGTTGTAGTCTCTTGTGAGCCTTCTTTCAGCCTTCTGTTCTGCAAAGAAAGCCTCTCGTCCCTTTAGAAGGGTCCCAGCTCTTTTCTTTTTTGTCTTGCCCTGAAAAGCCAGATCAGTTCTGCGTCTTGCTTTGTTGGGACTGTCAGCCCGCTCCCCGAGAGAGCCTAGCACGATAGTGACAGCTTTCCACGGGGAAAGGGCAAAGAACGATTCTGCATCCGCAATTCAGTCTGTATTGCCTTCCTTCCCTCCCTCCCACGACAAAGGTTGTTTTGTTTGTGCTCAAGATCCTGCTAAGAAAGTTTGCCTGTGAAATGAACTCTGCTCTGGAAAAGAGGGAAGGGGTAGAGCACATGGCTTGTGGCTGCTGGAGACAAACTTCTACCCGCCCCCCTCTGCCAGTTCTCACACTAAAAATGGCCTTTGCCTTAGCTGGTTATTGTATTCTGCCATGCAGCTGCGGAGCAGCTATAACAAAGCAGTTTTTTTTTTCTGAATTCTCGACAGAAATAATTTTGTGATATAATTAAATAGGAAAGAACTTGAAAGAAGAGAAAAAGTACTTCCCTTTCATTTGTGGGATGTACTGTGGGAATACCATGGCTGGGTATTTGTATTTAGCATATGTTGATATTTGCCTCAGTTCAAAATCTTAGGTGTAGTCAGAACGGTGGGCGAGAGGTGGAAGAGTTAACACTATAGAGAGATGATCATTACTTGAGCAGACTGAATAACATTAACCATATTTAAAATAAAAAATATCCCAGTGGTCCCACTGGTGTGTAATTTCTGGTGCAAAACTAGGTTCTGATCCTGGAAACCTCTTATTCATGTAGGTGTTACTTTAACTGCTTGCTCCTTAGGTAATCAGGGATTTGCAGGACCAGAGAAGTATCTGCTTCTTTCTTCTTCCTCTCAGACAGGAAGGGGGGTATCTTGAGTACAGAGGAGTCTTTTGTGTATATTAGTCTTATGAAGAGATAGCACACACAAAGCACCGTTGACACATTTCAAGGTTTCATTTACAGTGAGAAGAGGGTTGGCCTGGCCTGTGTACGCCAGGGGTTCAGGCACCAAAATCAATGGGTAATTGATTTTGAAGGCCCAGCTCTGTGCTTAAATCCTCTGTGTAACAGTGGAGGAAGTTAGGTGTAAAATGTTTGTTTCCTTTTGCTGCCACAAAAGACAATGGTTTAGATACATTGAAGCAAAGAAAGAAAACACAATGTCTCTATGAGAAATCTTAAAGAATGATTGCACCTAGAAAGCTAATTTTTTCTTTCTAAACTCTATGTCCTTTCACAAGTACAAGGCYATGAATTTTCAAGGTAAAGAGCCATGAAATCCTCAGCAATTTTATATGTTCATGACAAGGTGTGGGATGCAGAATGTGTGGGTAATTAGCCCTAGCAATCTCCTTCCAGCTTCTTGGGCTAAAATAACTGAGAGAATTGACCTTTGTCTCTGCTGTCTGGTATGGCAAGTTCAAATGCTGACTTGGGATTTGAATGGAGTGAACGCGTAGTCATCTTCCTTAGTGTAGCTGCCAGTACCGAGACGTGAGAGGCGGAGGAGACTGCAGCTCMTGGGGCTCTCCTCCATCAGAGGAGAATGCCAGCTCAGCTGGTTGCAYCACAGCGCTGCCGATGAGTCCTGTGAAGGCATCACATGAGTTTCTATTTATATATAGGATTGAGGAAGGATGGAAAGAAATAAGGGTGAATGAACTGTTTTATTGAAAATTAGTTCATGCTTTCAGTGGAGGTCTGTTTTTCCCTCTGAACTTGCCAACATCCCTTAATTCRTGTCACTTAGAATAGAATGACTTCTGAGTATAAGAAAAATATGAATGTCTTTGCTGTATTGCTAAATAATTATTACTTGGGGATATCCAACATGTAAATTGGAAACAAATGCAGTAGAGCTGGTGATACATTATCTATATTATCTTTAATCTGAGGCCTTCAGTTGAAAGAGAAAGTCACCTGTTATTGTTAAAGAGCACTGCACTRTTTCATTTTTCTTCTTCTTTTCTGAGTTGGATTTTCTCCACATCCACCTTGCAACACTTTTCTGAGGAGATATATGCTGTGACTTCATGTTTAAYTTCCTAAATTGCATTATCTTGTGACATAACTTATGTTTCATGAAGAGAAAGAAGAGAATCTGTGCTTCTGCGCTGAATGACTGAGCTTCACTAGTTTTTGGAGTCATGTGATTTTTCCTTTTAGCTTCTTTTCTGAACAATCTCCCCTCTGTGCAATTGCTGTATGAACAGCGGAGACCACATTAAGCTACACTTCCATAATCTGTTTTCCTATGGTGGAATTGAAACTTTTCTCTTCTAGATATGTTGCTGAAACATATCTTATGTTAAGCTGAGTCATCCAACAGTGTAGAAGAGGTATTAACTTGTCTCATGAAGCATCAGTTTTGCTGTGCTGGGTGGCAGCAGGCAGGTTTCTTAACCTCTGTACCTCACTTTTCACTTTATATGAGAAAATAGGGCTAGTATTATTGACCAYAACAGTCTATAATGTAGTGAAACCTAGTTAGCTGGGGCAAGATTGTGCCGGAGAGGAGTAAATTGGAAAGAGACAGAGCCTTGCCTCTTGTTTCCCACTGGCTGAACTGAAGCTGGGCTGGTTATGAGGTGGAAATATAGCTGGCCTCCTTTATGGGGCTCTGGATTTATCTTCCCRTGGAAGAGGAGGTGATCTTTGAGGGCTGGTGGTTCTGGGTCTAGAACAGTTTTGTACTGCTGAAGACTGGCCTTTGTAGCACAAACCATCCATGAAGCATATAAGAACACGAATATTGCTGTTTAACTGAACTCTGCCTWTCTAGTTTTTAATTATATTCCTTTTAATTGTTAATTATATTCCTTTTATGATTTTTAATTTTGCARTTGTGTATCATGAGACCAAACAAAATGTTTGTGTTACCTGCTGTGATTCTGAACAATTCATACCATTTGTGACCATTGTGTTTTGTTTTGGGAGAAAACCAAAGCTTGCTTCACTGTTTTTGTGTCTTTGAAGGTGGATGGAAGGCAAGGTTTGGCTCCCATGGTCCTTCATCAAGAAGTTGATTTTGAATCAGCCAAAAAAATTAAAGAAGGCGTAGTGAAGGTACTGTATTCACAATGTGTGTTTGAAATATTTTTATGAAATAGTTTGCTAAGGTAGAAAGTAACCTTAGTAAATCAATCTAGAAYCTCTGCAAATGACAGTGTTTTATACTTCTATTTAATTGTTTCTATACATGTAGTCAGTGACAGCATTGTGTTTATCTATGTCAATGTTATTGCAGCTCTCAATTTYATTTGATTTTTGTTTCCTTTTCTTCATAGATGAGCTAAACAAATACAAAAAAAAATCTGCATTTTTGCTTAGAATTTTCTTATGTAAGTTTTGTGAGTTTCCCTGGAAACAAGAAAACATTGAAATAAGGTCAGAGTAATGGCATCATGCCAACCTTTGTTTCTGGTTTCTTAGTCTCAGCTTAAYATTAGATAAATGATGCTGCTGAACAGTCCAACTGCTAGCTGATATTGGCAAGTAACTTATGTATAAAGATAAGTATGGTATGTTTGTTTTAATTAGAAGAAAGTCAACAGGAACACTTTGCAACAAAGAGTCACTGTGTCATTAAAAACATAAAAAGAATAGKTTTTTTCCCCCATCCTGGCATGCATTCTGGAATAGCTTTACTCTACCACTGTCTGACTGTGCTTTGTTACCATCTCAAGATTGCCTTGGTTCCATCTTGTACAGTCTATGTCAGCSAAGATCTTTCAGATGGTAAGGCTGAAAACTCATCTCTGGCTATCTTCACACATGTATTTGTGGAGTATTTTCTCATTTTCCAAATGATGAAAATGCTGGTCCTTTGAACATGAAGAAGACTGGTTTTAATGTTAATACAAAGGTTGTTCTTAAAGGTTAACTGCTTTATAAATAGCCAGATTGTTCCCTCCACTCACTACGATTTGCAATCTGCCTAATACATGCACAGCCAGGGTAAGGTTGTAAATATAATGCTGAAAGCAGACGCTTGGAACTATTGCTCTTACTTTTCTCTAGCTTATGCAACTGTTCGCAGTAGTTTATTGCCAAGAGAGCTGCTGTTTCCTAGTACTTTATAATGCTACAAGCCTCCTGAATACATTTTTCCCATTCCAGTGTTTCTGAACAGAAGCTCTATGTGAGGAGGGTTTGCAAAACCAAGCTCCTTAATAGAAAGCCACAAATACGTTTTCACCTGCTTAAGTGGYCTAGAACTGAACTAGCTTATGAAGTTATGCCATCTGAAGTTGTGGCTGGGAACAATTAGTAATCAAACTCTTTGGCTGGAGAAATGCACTCCTCAAATCCCATCCAGACAGATTGTTCCACCTGCTTCTCTCCCACATCTTCTTCACCTTTGCAAATAGCTCACATTCTGACCTTTAGAGATTTTCCAGAAGATCTTACTATCTCTTATCTGTAGCTTTATATMTGTTGACAACTGTTCTTTTCTCATCTACCTGTTCAAAGCAGAGTCTAAAAGTGTGGATATTATCTGCATCTGTAGCCTTCTCTCTGCAGATGGACCTAGAGGATTTCTGATAATGAATATYGTCCTTGCTCCACAGGAGTTTAACTCCATGGAGGGTGACTAGGGGATCCAGGAACTTGCTGCCCTTATAAACTCCTGGGGCTGTGTGGTCAAGGCATAGTGTGATCTCTGATATCTGTCTTGGTGATCTCCAAGAAATCCCTATAAAATTACAGTCTAATGCATTAAGAAGGTGTAGAGGGAAGGATGAATTTTATGTAAATTTGGTCAGAAAGTCTTCRGAACTAATTGCTTAGAATGGATGGGGAAAGCTAATGGAGCATGATAGACACAGAAACATTTTTTCCTGCTTTCCACAGAGATAGTGTTGATTAACTGGGCTTAGTATAACACTACATGTATTACCTTAGCGGGGAATTGTTGTTAGTTCTGGGGAAATGCATGCAGCMGTGATGGACTTAACAGGCTGTGCTATGGAAGTTACTGCAGGTGCAAATTTAGGGAAGTCTCAGAGCTATATCCCTGCAGATAAAGCCACTGTTTTATGGTGAGGTTGGTTGATATTGAATTATTGTCTTGTTCTATTGTTAATATTTTAATTGATGAAAAATGTAAACATGCAAAAAGAGGTATTGAAACCATATATACAGAATGATGTGACCTACAGAATGGACCCTGATAACTCAGGAGCAGTGCTAGACAAATCCTCCTCACTTCKCAATGGAGGAAAGTTCTGACAACATCCTACTCCATATCAAGTCTCCTTGGTGCTGGCTCCTGGGCAGATTATAAAGTCCCTGACCATTGCCATGAGCATTTTGTAGTGAARCCCCTTACACACCCATCAATGGGGGACAAAATGTAAGATATTAAAGAAAAAGACAGTGCAAGGAGCAGCAATAAGAAAATGTGATGGAGTGAGCTTGCAAGTTAACAACTGAATTTAAGAGAGTGTGTTAAAATATAACTAATATGAAATAACTCAAAATCTATTCTCTTTCTAGAAACAAGCCATAGTTGGGCTGATGAGCAGTAGTGGAAAAAAAAAAGTCTCATGAAAATGATTCAATGTCTCTGTTTATAAGCACCAGGGTGAGAACATATAATGGCTACAGGTGTCTGGAATATTGGAAGTTAAGATTACAGTTGGTCTCCCTTAACAGAGAGAGAGGAAAAAARRAARRAARRAAAAAAAAAGACAAATATGAGCCTTTGAGCAGAGCACAAGGTTATGTAGCAGTCACGCCATATTCTGTCTTACTAATTTGGGACAGAGTGCCAGATACATCACTGTTACATAAGCCTGCTGACCTGTATATGGAGCTTTGYGCTAATAGGAATTTGAGAAGAATAAATCATTTTCAGCTCAGTCAATGTGCAGATGTGAAAATAGTGTCTTTTTAAGTTTTATTGCTGTTTGCTGTTTGCTGGAGCTATATGGCTATGTGTTTCAGGGCAGGGGAAACACAAAACTTGTTATTCCCTGAAGGGCTTGCTTTTGAAAATAAAATTAGGAGAGGATGAATACTTGGGGTGAGGAGGAAGGGCAAGGAGGTTATGAAGGCTATGAAAGTAAAGTCTGTTTGAGTGATGGGACACTGTAGGTATATKAGTCTGGACCACCAGATGTGCTGCACACCATCCAGAATTGCACTTCTAAGAGAAGCAGTGTGGTAAAAAAGATCATTCCATTTTGCGGAGTATTTTGATGGATTTGTTTAGTTTGGATTTAATCTGATTTGAATTGAAAATTAGGTTGTTGAATTGGGGGGGG
>NW_028186424.1:1839906-1858030 GCF_003343005.1 Rhea americana | reverse complement strand
TTTAAAAATAAATTAATGACACCTAGAACTGGAGGCATTGGAAGCCTTGGCGTCCTCAGCTCAAAGTAGTCTGTCTGGGTACTCTGGCTGCTTGGGCTGCCAAGAAGTTGCACATTTCCAGAGCTTCCAGACTTCTCTCTGCCTGGTGGGCTAACAGGGAGCTGCAGCTTCAGAGTTTATGAGCAGGGATCCCCATTCCAAGTTTCTTGACAACCTGCCTAATGAGATCTGTAGCGGAGCCAGCAGCTTAGAAGCTTTGAGATCTTTGAAACAATCCCGCAGCAAAAACTTTTTTCAAACTCCCACTCGCTGTCAACCTGCCAGAAGTACTGTTGAAGAACAGGGTCAGGGACCTGACAGGAAATCAGACATGTTTCTTGCAGCCTCATCAAAATTAGATGTTCTGTGTAAAATGTTTGTGACTGCTTTTAGTTATCCCATGCTGAAACCCTAGCATTTTAGTGCCTGATTCTGGAGGTCCTGCAACCTCTTGCTTTAGATATAATGGGTACAAAACCCAGTTAGGAAGAAGAGAGCAGGAGGAGATCTCTGCACCAACCTAGTGGCTCTGCTGATTCTGGATCATCTCTGCACTGGTCTGGGATTTTCTCATTATATCCATAYATAACTCTAGTTGAGTCAGACTAGAAACCAGCTCATTCCCTTGCCACCCTTACACAGCTCTATAGCAGAGATGCAAGTCAGCTGCAGCTCTTCATGTAGCTAAGTTGCCTGTAATCAGATGACCTCCAAATCCCGGTTGTCATCATGGCATATGAGGACATGGTTGTTTAGAAAGTCTCTTGACTGACCTATATGATGGTACTGCAATGACAGATGCAATACAATTAACACTGAACTTTTTCCTTTGCCTGCCYTATGGCTGATCTTACAGCCGTGTCTGAATGGAGATATTGGTCYAAACAATGTGGACAGGAGACTTGTGTGGGCACATGTGTGTCCCAAGCATGAACTTAAAATTGAATGAAGACATTCCCCATGTAAGTTATAGCACTCTGAAGGCTACTCTAATTTATACTTATAATACATGGCTACAGAGTGATGTTTCAGCAGTCAGGAGTCACTGGTAGTGAGCATAYTCGCAATTGCTTTAGCCATGGATCAGGAACATGGTGGTACCACAGGCTCTGTGAATCACAGTTGTGACTGTGGCCCCTGTAGGGTGAATTAGGATTACTGATTCAATGCAGAGCTGCCCAAATGAAGGAGAGAAACTGGGCTGCTGCATTCATCTTGTCTGATTTCCAAATTTTTCAGTGCTCAGGGGGACAGGATTGCAACAAARATGACTTCCTGCTATGTAGGTCATTTGCTGAGTGTGGAATCCTTCACTACAGGGCATAAAATTTGACCATGGAAGCTTGCTCTGCCTCTGTATGGAAATAGCAAGTGGTTTTTTTTAATTTTTTAATTTTTTTTTCAGTAATCGTTTTCAAGCAGTTAGATTTTTTATTATTGGTGAGGCATTAAAATATGTTGTCATGGTATTATATTGCAGTTATTAAACTTAACAGTCTTTAGATGGCTGCATCTGAATGACATTCACTGTTGATTTGGAGATTTTCCACATGATACCTGGGCTACCGGCAGATGTCCTGGGGTAATATCTCACCGCACCCCGAGACCGTGGCCGTGTATGCCCTGTGGCTGGCAGACGGGGCTGTGCAGGCTGGTACAGAAGTCTGGTATAGGTTGATCTGGTAACAGGATGAGGAAGGAACCACTGAAAGCCTTTTGCTATTAGCTGGCTCCCAGACTTCTAGTGATATTGTTTTAACTGCTACTTTAGAAAGAAAAAAAAAAGAATCCAAGCTACTCTAGTAGTTATTATGGCTTTCAGCAGGCATTTATAAAGATCAGGGGGAAGAAGGAAAAGAAAAAAGCTCAAGTATTTCTGTGCTCCTGTCTTCCTATGCTTTTGCAATGTTGTGCAGTGCATCGAGAAATCCTCTGCTTCATCTGTTCAGATGCTACCTCATCTGTTCTGGGTGACCATACATCATTTATCCCTGCGTGGCTGGAGTAGGCTATGGAAATGCTTTGCTGAAATGCGATTTTACCTGAACATTTTTCTTAGGCTGACAGCACCAAGGCAATGCTGCTGATGAGTTATTCGTATGACTGTGCATTTAAGGCGAAGATATTTCTTTGTAACTGCTGCAGTTCCATTACAGCAATTAAAAAAAATGTGTCTTAGGAGGTGGCAATAACTCTGAAACTGTCTTCGGTGACTAAACATTATACTGCAAATATGCAGTGTTGCTGATGACTTTTTCCAGTCTGCTGTGAATCGTAAAAGTCTTGTCTCATACTAAGCAAGCCATTCTTAATAACCTTGACTTTTAAAGAAAATGCCTGTGAACAGACTCCCTCTAAGGCAAATAATTTATATAAATGGTTTTCTGTTGGACATTTATAGTGCTTTTCAGAATATCGAAAGGCCTGAAGGACAGACAAGTCCACACTGGCAAGGACAAAGCTTCTGTGAAGCAAACGTAGCTGTGGGTTAGACGAATGCAACCCTTGCTCTTCTGGGCAGCCTTTCCCCATGCAAATATGGATAAGACTGGTTGGGAAGATTGTCTGGTTAAAAAAAATAGCATATTCCCGGGACTGAAAGGCTCAAATGACTCTGCTTTCAAGGACCTTATTTTGTCTTGCTCACTGTTTGTAGTCTTTCTATCCTAGCAGATCTGTCAGATTTTCACAGTTGCACTTACCTCCTTGGCTTCCCGAGCATCACTGTCAAGGCAGGGTTTTATTCTGAGGCACAGGGTTTCCCCTAATAGTCTCTCAGTCCATTTTGCAATGTCTTACTGTAAGAAGATTCAATCAAGTTCAGCAAATGAAGCACATTTTTACAAGCTTCGTAGCTATTTACATGTTGCAGATACATCTGTTCCATTGGTGATTTACAACTGGTCTGTGAAACTATATTAAACATTGCCAGCTGAGCCTTAGCTTTAAGATTTTGATATGAAAATATCTCTGTGAGACACTGTAAAGGGRAACTGGCCCACTGGTCTGAAAGATYTGGAAGTAACAGAGCTGGGCTCCTCCCTTCTAATGCAAATTGTTTTGGGGCTGTTGTGTGTCAACCTGAGTGTTGCATTTTCAGCCCTGGAAGAAACACCATGCATTCCCATTGCAGCTGGATGTACAGTGGTGCTAAAGGGGCTTTGCAGTGGAATGTTAGATGTGAAGTATTTGTTGTGGATGTTGCCACTGTCTGTTACTCTTAGTAATTTTTGATAATGCCCACTTCTTTCATTAATATCAGTGAAATATGCATATAATGAGGATTGTCTCCATTCTTGACTTTAAAAGATGATCCTTTTAAAATATGCTGGTTCACTGTACTATGCTATTGTTTTGAGATGTTTCTCAAAACGAATATGCCTGCTATTTAGAAGGTAACATTCTAATACTGTATTTGGAGGTGTCATGCTGTTATTGTCTCTATACTATGAGGTTAACTCATTTGTATTAGCTCTTAAATCCATTATATCTGTCTTAGTGGGAGAGAGGTAAATAAYGCTGGGTTCATGTCCTCAGTTTACCTTAGCACAAAAAAGAGTCCATACTTAATAGGTGCCACTAGATTTTCAAGGCTAGGAAAAGCTCTRGGGTATATAAATGGAGTGATGACAGTACATGAAAATTGAAATGTGAAAAAGTGAAAAAATACCTTGAATACAAGGATGTCTTAATTGTTTCCTATTTTAAATTGGAATAGGGCCACTTTTTAGTTGGGAGTAGCACTGGGTGAATGCTTTATCTTTAAAAAATGAAGTTGGTTCCAGCTGGGGTTTTCATTTTTTTTATGTGTTCTGAGCAGTCTGTGACCAGACTTTGAAGTTTCCTCATTTGTCATTTTAAAGTGTTGGACTACTTTAGATTAATGTGTTTCACTCTAAGCTTATTGGCAAACTGGCTTGCTTTGTCTACATTTTCATGCTTTTTGGGTTGATGACTGATCTCTTAAGTTTATATGTTACTGCTGCCTGCCTGCAAAGTTTTGGAATATTTGATAAGCAGGAGATTAGATGTCAGGATTCCTCTTATGCATTTTCATCTCAAAGCTGGGTGTCTTGCGCAAGAACAACAAGTATTTTCAAGGATGTTATATTAGAACATATTTTTGAAAGCAAATATATTGTTTGTAAGTRCTTTTATAGGCCGTGAATAAAACAGGTAAACTTCCAGAATGGCCTTCAGCACTGCAGTGAACTCATCTGTCACGTCAYGTACATCTATGAGAGTTGATATTTTCAATTCTTACTCACTGTGTTTATCCAACCCTACTTAAGACTATAAAGTTGTTCTTCTCCAAACAGTGTGAAAATGAGTGTGTGACATTTTGCTGAAGAGTTCCATAACATTAAATAGCAGCACTAGTCATATGTTTTATATTGATCATATTGTGGATTCAACTGTTTATGAAGTTAATGTATTTATTTTGCACACAGTATGATCAAAGCAAGCCTTGTTCCACCCTGCATGAATTCRTTTTACCAAAATTACTATATTGGTTTCATAAGAAAGAAACTAGCATTAAAGCTAGAGCAACAATGTTCAGTCAGATGTGTACATGCAGTATTACTTACTATGTTGTACTATYTACTATATAATACCTTTTTAAGCACAAAAATTTAGAATAATGTAATTTCATTTTCTAGCTGTAGAGAATACACTTTTTTGTGATTTTGAGCAGCCAGGATTGGCTAGTTGCTTTCCTTTTTTGCTAGGAATGCGTATTCCTGGGATGCAGCTGACAGCTTTTGTTTTACTGTGAGATACAGGGAAGCTCTGTTGGTCTTTGGTTGTAATTGGGATCAATACATTTTCATTCAGAGTTTAATGAGATTCTCACATCTCACAACATGAATCTATCAAGTAGATATGAACTTTATGAATAGCAAGTTGTTTGTCAGAAGAGTACGCTGACTGCTATTTGATTTTTTTTTTTTTCAGACATGGAAATCTGGAAATTAAGTATTTTTGTAAGGATCAGTATACCCTTTGTTTGCAATGTTTCATTGCAGAAATGCTGAGGGATCCCATGTGTATTATGAAAAACTCAGCTTTGCAATGTTTCTTTTCTTGCAGTCATTTTCTTGTTTTCCATTTTTYTTATATGCAGGCCATCAAATTTTTTCTAAAGATGTTTATATTATGAAATAAAGATGTACTGTAGAATATATATAAAATAATTTAACATAGATAATTTAAGGTATGTATGCCACACACTTGACTTTCTGTAATTAATATAAATGGCAAGATTACTTTATGTTAATGAATGTTTTAGTTTGAGTAAGCAAAATATGTGTTCCTTCATTATCAAATATTGAAGAAGAGCATAAGTCTTAATGCCTGACATTCTCCTCTCTTTTGTTCTACAGTAGCACAGGAAGAGTGGTAGGAGCCAGCTGAGCTTCAGTGATACTGAAGTGAAGATAATATGCAGTGCTTGGTAGGACAGGGATAGAGCAGAGTGATTCTCTTACATTTTACGGCAAGAACTSTTTTCAGTTGTTGCACAGCATTTTCTTCAAGCATTTGTTCACTATRGTAAAAATAAGTACCTCCTTGTATAATAATATGCTGACTTTTGCACTTTCTTTCCTGTAAGTATCTCTAATGATACAAAGCCATGGTAATAGGTATAACCGTCCTGTAGAGCAGAGGGGAGGCATAAAGCATTTGCTATGGACTTGTGACTGCCGATCTTCAATGTTACAGGCTATCCATTATCAGAAAATGTTCCCAGTACATTTTGACTGAGAACAGTCAGAGGCAAGAGTGAAGCAGTTGGTTCACTGCCTAAGCCCACTGCAGATGCCTGGAAARCATAGCAGACATCATTTCATGCCCTTTTTGAGCGAATCAGAGGAAAGTAATGTCTCTCTTTTTCCATCTTTACCTTCACAATGGAAAGACCTCTTTATTTGGAARTCTAGTGGGTGTATTCATTAATTTGAAAAAATGAACAAACACACMCCCTCCCTCCCCCCAAAAAACAGAGACTCTTTGAACATGCTGTGGAAACTTTAGGAGTGGTTACTTTGCTGATGGTGATTCTGCACAGACAGGTATATTTTCTTCTGATGTTGATGCACACACTAAAACTTTYTTGCAAAGCTTTTACTGCTGTACCTATCTGAGTGAGGGAGGAGGRTGGCTTACACTATGTGCCTTGCAAGGGACAGTAACCATTGACTAAGGCAGTGAATTCCTGGGTGCCTGAAAGGGATGGAGGAGTTAAATAGGAGAAATGTATTTGGAAGAAGGTGCTGTTCGTGAGCACTCTCTCTGCTTCATCCTTTTGAGTGGAGATGGAAGTGCTTGTATGGGCTAGTCAGTACCATTTATACCATTGTATTCTTTAGATCATCTGTCTCTGAAAAAAATGAATTGGCCAGGTGATAAGAACACTCTTGCCTGGCAGTACTGGTGTTCTCTGAGCTTCCTTAAAAATGTTAGTTTAGATACAGACTTGATGGCACTATCCAACTGCAAAATAAGTGTCTTCTAATCTACTTCCTCCCATCAACTTATCTGAATGCACATAGAAAATTGGAAAGTCAGTGAATATCACTATATCACTTCCTTTAGCTGTCAACATATGGGGAAAACTTGGCTTGTTTAAAATAAAAAAATTATTTGAAATATAAGAAGGCAATAAAATGTCAAAATGTTACTAATTTTTGCACAGCTTCCTGGCTATATGAACAGGAGCACAGCCAATAGACTGAGGGAAGTGATTCATCTCTCTCTACTCAGCACTCATTAGCCCACACCTAGAAAAATGCATCCCATTTTGGGCATCCCAGTACAATAAAGATGTTGACAAACTGGAGTGAATTCAATGGAGGGCCATCAAAATGGCTGGACGCTGGAGCACATGTCCTCTGAGGAGAGGCTGAGTGAACTGAATTAGTTCAACTTGGTGGAGAGGCTGAAGGGGATCTAAGAGCAGCCTGTCAGTGCCTACRAGGAGGTCTGTGAGAAGACTGAGCCAGGCTTTTCATATAATGCGTGGTGGAAAGATGAGACACAACGGGTGTCAAACTGAAAGAAAAAAGATTTAGAGTGGATATAAGAAAATCTTTTTCCCCAATGAAGACAGTCAGATACTGCAACAKGCTACTCAGAAATGTTGTGCAGTCTCTGTCCTTGCAGATTTTCAAGATTTGACCGGATAAAGCTCCGTGCAACCTGATCTGACCTCATAACTGACCCTGCTTTGAGTAGGAGGTTGGACTAAATGACCTTCTGATGTCTCTTCCAATGATCCTTTAATTTCCTGAGATTTAGCACATGAGGAACAGGGATAAATGAAGAGGGCTGGAGACAGCCAGAACAAATAAATGCAGGCAGTTCGCAGAGGTCATAGAAGATTTGGAGAATGTCAAGTGAGAACATGAAAGTGGATCACTGATTTTTATTTGGAGAAATGATTCTGTCTTGACTTAGTACGAGRCTGCATTCCTCTGGAAGTCGTCTGCAGCTTACAAGATGCTCTCTAGCTTCCCTTTAGCATCACGTATTATCTTCCTGTACACCTGTAAGGCAGTTTTGTTGCGCCCAGTGTGACAGTTCTCACTTTTGATTAAACTTCTCTTCTGCCTTCCAACATCCCAAGATGCTGATGAGGTTCAGGGATTAGATGGCACAACCTTATCATTTTTATTTTGTAMGGTTCCTTTTAAGACTCCAATGTCATGGAGAAAWCACTTTTGTTTAATGACCTTCTGCRTTAACAATTCTTTGTGTTAGTGACTGAAATTGGTTTTGCTCGTCTTGTGATGTGAAGGAGCCTGAGTCTAGTGTCTGCACCATTGCTCAAGCATGTGCTTTAGCCCTAACAAAGAAAAGGAAGSTAGCAGATTTCTGAGCACCAGAAATTCCTGTGCTAAAGGTATTAGATAGCAGGACTGTTGATAAAGACTCAGCTGGTTTTCACGGATGCACAGCTGGAAACTGCAGCTTTGTGCTTAAGCACTGTAAATGTTTGGTCAGTATTTTTCTCTGGTGAAATGACATCGTGACCTTTTTTATTTGCATCAAGCATTTCACAAAATAGACTTCCTTCTTGACAAGARGAGAGGGATTAGAGGTAATTACAAAACAGTTCAGCAGTGGCTTATGTTGCTGTGCTACTTAGAAAAGTGGTGTGAAGAAAAAGAGAAGGATAAATGATAAAAGTGTCAGCAAAATAAGACTGTAAGGAGCAAAAATGTTCAAAAAGACCTGGAGAGCAGAATAAAGGGAAGGACAAATAATGTCACTTGGGGGGGGGGTAAGGACAATCTTAGATGAACAGAGTGTGAAAAGGAAGGCAAAGAGTCAGACAAAAATGAGAGAAGAAATGTAATTTGTGAATATTTCAAGAAAAAAAATGTTTCAAGTTTTTGAATGTTCCTGTGTTTTACAGTACATTTAGCAAATATCTTGATTTTGGAAAAAGGATTGGGTTCTTGTGAACTTGGTTTAAATTTGTATTGGTAGATGGCAAAAGATGTGGTCACTAAAGTGAAAAGATATGTGATTCTTGAAAGAGTTAAGTTTGAATTCATCTCCACTGTTCTGGCCATACCAGTTTTAAAACATGATACTTTAGGGACTGTTTTCCCTTTGAAAGAGTAGGTGAATATTGGCAACAATGGGTGGCTCCTTTGCGAGCAACTGGAGGATAAAAAGTGTAAACTCTATCTTTTAAAGCAATGCTAAGTTTTAGGAGATCCTAGAGAGAGAAAGAGAGAGAGAGAGAAAGCAGAGAAATCTCATCCTTCAGATCCTCCCTAACAGTGATGGGATCACAACAGGGAGAATTTGTGTAAGGGAGAGTGGAAGAGACAGGATGGTATTTCAGATCATTCCAAAACACAAGGCCAGCTCTGCGGTTGCCACATCATATTTCTCTTTGTACTATTAATTRTAAAGGGGAAAGTGCCTGGTGTCCTGCAAATGGTACTTGGAAACTGTAGATAGCAAGTGCTAAAAATGTGTGCTGTTGGCTCTTGTTCCAATTGCAGTTAGCCTAGAAGGACTTTAATACAATAAGAAGGTAGTCCCTGGAGACTGTATTTTCATATGGGCACACCAGTAGCCTTCCTTTATTGTCTGGGGACAAGAATGAACTACCGTGGACTCTACTTGTTTACAGCATATCCTGGTCTCTCTTTGACCTTGAAGAGAAAAGGGATTTCCAAACCTGTTTTGCTTGGCTCCACCTCCAAAGGATGTAGAGAGTAGGTATAACATCTTAAGAAGGCTGCAAAAAGCTTCTGACATTGTTTTGAATCTGAAGCAAATCTAAACTTTTGCCACCTTCTGATCCAAGCTGGAAATCTGAACTAGAGCATGTGGAAGGGCTCCAAATTCCTCTCATCACTGGGYTCATAAACATGCTCTTGCACAACTGACAGTCTCCTGGCTAAGTTACTGACTCTTGCATACCTTGCTGATTTTGTTTCCTACAATATCCTGTCTAGCTGCTTCTCCAAAAAAATAGTGGTCTCACCTTTATTATTCTGCTTYACTCTGCAGGATTTTTTAAGCTCTGTTCTTCACACTTGGAAAAAGTTGCCCACTTGAAAGTGCAAGCCATAAAGGCTCTCATCTTTCTCATTTTTTAATTTTTTCTTTTTGGGAGGGGGAATGTCAGTGAATGGGATATGTTTTAAGGGTGATGGTTAATTACTATTACCAACCTGTTATTCTATTAATAATTAAGATATAGTAATTAGAAGAAATTCTTATGTTATTTTCTATACTCCTGATGTATATATACTAAGATGTATATTTCTCAAATAGATATCAAGTTTTAGCCAGRGTTAAGTGTGTAGGCAGTGCATCACTGATGATGTTTAACAACGACAATAATAATGATAACAAGTTGAAATTTCAAAGCCGGATATAATGTATTGTAGGCTTTGAACCTTAGTATCTGAAGAAGAATTCAGAAGACGAATATTACTCTAGAAAGAGACATAGAAGTAGGAGTTACTTGAAGGGTTGGATTTGTGATGGCTGTCATCCTTTGAGTGAACTTTATCCAAGAATTGTCAACACACCATGGATCTAYTTCTGTGATCACTGCCAAGGGGATTAAGAAATGGTGTTAGGAAAATGCAGTAAGTGTTCATTCTCATATTGATAAATGAATGAGAAAAAATGGTTTGCAAATAGGAAGAGCAAGTAGAAAGTTATGAGATGTGTTCTTCATCTTAAAATTAGTAAATTACCCTGTGATTGAGACGTTCTCCTGTAACAATTCAGTTTCCACACTGTATTCTCTCAACATTATGTTGGCATTATGTTAATGTTTGAAAGGGAGCAGTAAGGTATACTACTTTTCAAATGCTTTATTTTGGCCTTGAATGAACAGTGATTCTTTAAGTTGTTGAAATCCAGATACTTACTGTATGTTTTACTTGCTTTGTATTTTTTCCTTCCTCCTAACCAGGGAAGAATGTATTGGGCACACAGAAGAAGTAATGCTACTCTGCAGGAATAATGAAAGGTGCTTTTGACCTGGTGGTTATCACAGCTGCTTCATAATGGGAAAAAGCTGCACCATCTTATCAACGACAGTGGCTTCCCACATCCTGTCATGGGAGTTGGTGACACGAGCCAAGCCAGTTTGAGGTTTTTTCTATTTTGTTTCCTTAGAAYCTTAGCATTTGCATTTTAAAGGAATTGCCATGTCTAGCACAAATCTCAGTCTTTGCTTATGTAGGTGTGTAATAGCTATAGCCTTATATGGCTTTGAGCATTCCTGAAAAAGGTGCTGGCTTTGATCTGAGTTCAGGTGTTCAGTGTTTCTGAGGATGTGGTACTTTAGAGTACAAACTATCCCAAGGAAATGAGACAGAACTGCACTTTACAAGGGTAAGTRGGAAGTGAGGATGCACTTAATGTGCACTGAGAGACACTTAGAACATTAAAGGACTGTGTCCTAATACTCCAGACTGGTTATTTCAATCACATGAATAGCCCACGCTGAWTTTAACTTTCAGATAAGGTACATATACACATGTACTTTTTCTGAAATAGGTGTTTTTGTACCTACAGGTTGGTAACAATTCATGTGGTGCTCATACATGTGCAACCACAATGTTCAACGCAGATTTATGAACCCATAACCCCTGCTATTCGTACCCGAGTACCTGTTTGTGAATGCAGGGAGATGTGCACACAGGCACAAGACTTGCGCGTAAGAGGTCGTATGGATATGCGCAGTCCTTCTTTAACTAAAAGCTTGCACACAGCCYTGTTGAAGTCAATGGCATTACTCCTGCTGTTCTGAATGGGAACAACTACTTTCCCAAACTATCCCTTAAAGTATAATGCATTTCCAGTTTTGATAACCATTTTACAACTTGCATTTACTCTTAATTTTTTTAAAATTAGCTGATTGCTAGAATGTGCTGCTCTTCGCAGTGCTTAGCCTCTCAGTAACTCCAGATATTCTTTAAAAGGAAGCAGAAGGATAATAAATTGTGGAATCCCAAGTCAGATTAATGTAAAGTGAATTTCTAGATTATGATTAGTAACAAGATGACATGTTGGCATGGTAACACTTGAAGATTATCTACAAGTTCTTAAAATAAAGCAATGACATATGTGTAGGTTTCTCTCCATTTGCATACTATCCTGAAAACCTGAAAACATATCTTTTCCACAATACACATGCAATAAAACCCTACATCTTACTTTCAAGTTAAGTGTTCAATAAAAATATCATGCCTCTTTCCTAGTATTTATGCATAATCTCCTACCATGAATTATAAATGTTGGTAATGAACCTGTCCATTTTGTAGCATCTTAGGCTTTCTACCATTTGGTTCCATTTTAAAATGRTTAACAAAAGGGATATAAAATGTGCTTCATTCCCTTTGTGGTTCATACAAAATTCATCTCCCCTAAATTTAGCCACTTCCTAGTAAGAAAATTGTTTTACCAATATTGGAAAATTCTGTTTATTAATTAAATTGATAGACCAGTGGATACATTTCATGTGGCTGAGGATAGGGAATTAAAATCCCAGCTTTACCTCAAATCACTGTAATAAGGCAGTAAAGCTTTTAATGTGAGATTGTTCTTAGCAGAGACAGAGAGCYGAGCTATTATTTTCTAGTTGCCTTATGGTGAGGAGAAAAGTTGCCTAGTTGTTATAGAGTCTGTTCAGTTTTCTTTCATTAAGCAGAGTTAACTTGTTGAGATGTTATCTATGTATGGTAAAGGTGCTGATTTTCAGGGACTATTTTACTTGTATCATTTTTTCATRTCAAACTGTTTCTCAGAATGCAAAATTGGGCACTTTGTTTCAATTGCTTTATATGCACAGTATTACTTCGACCAAATTCATTGCAGTCAACATTAAGATGCTGCTATAAATTCTGCTTATGTAAATACAGCCTTCCTCTGTCACCCTGAACGGACAAAACGGGCAGTGCTACATGTGAGATACAAATTCTTTCTCAATTCAGTTATTTCCGTATACTCTACTGTATAAAGTATGGCAGGATATTGAAAATAGAGCCTACAGGGTTTCCACAGCCCCTTACACAACTRAGAAGCCCAAAGTCTCTTGTTCACACCACTGTGGATGGCAGATGCCAGAAGCAGAGATTGACTCACTGCATGATAATCATGTTACATTCAGAGTAATACAGCTGGCTAGGAAATATTTCACACACACAGGAGAGCTCTGAAGATAAGCCTCCTGCTAAGGCATGGTTGATGTTTGTCTCTGTGGCCTTTTTARAAGTGGAAATCCTGATCTGTATTTCATAAATCTACCTGTATTTGTAACACGTAAATGAAGGATTTTAGTATTTGAATTTACCATGGTTGTGGGGTGAAGGGAGGAGGGACATGTGCATGYTGGGTTTTGCCACTAATCCTTTGGAAATCCTTTAGTGCCTTAAGGAGGCAGAGGAGGAACAGACCTTAGGATTACAGAARCTTGTTCAAACCTTTTTCCTGCTTCAGCAGAATTCCTTTAAAATATATTGTGCCTTTGGCTCCAAACATATTTGCATTAGAAATCAGTAGCCATGGGATTATGGACAAAAATGTTTGTCCCTGCACTAATCTTAGGAAAGAGAGTATAATGTTTCTTATATAGAACATGAATTAAAAGTACAGATAACAGGTTCTACCACTGGAATCCCTGCATAAATCATTATTTGACAACTAGGATTGTTGCAAGTTCAAGGTAAAACCAAAAAAAAAAAAAAAAAAAAAAACCCAAAAAGCAAAAGGAGAAGTTTAAATGTGCTGGATGAAATGCTTGTACTGCTGAAACGACTAGCAAATTTCCACTGGCTTCCCTGGGACCAAGATTTTGTGCTTTCTCCTACTTGGCTTACAAAATGCTCATGTATGATACCTAAGCATCATGCGCTCTTTAATGTTTTCTATGCACATAAGAGACAGGAAAACAGAATAAGAGGCAGGAAAACAGAGATTAGTAGTTGCGGAAGCCTGCTTTGATTTGGAGTTGTTGGGATCTGTGGTATAAATCTCTATTCACTATTGTTTTTTTATGTAACATAGACTCTTGCTGTGGGAATATGAATATGCAAATGTAAATTACAGTGTGAGAGGTTACTGCGCAACGTGCACGAATGGATTCTGAACAACCACATTTCTCTGCTCTCTCTCTCTTTTTTTTTTTTTTTAAAAAAAAAAAAAAAAAAGGAAGATATAGTTAACAGGTGAAAACCATTCCTCTACAAAAAGCCTTGTGAAGCAATGCATGCACTCATTTAGGATCCTAAGAAGATCTTAAGAAAAGTGAATAGGCCCTTGGCTCATGGATGAATTTTACCTTTTAGTAATTTAGACAACTTACTGGTACAGAGATGAAAAAAAAAAGTGGGAGTTTGAAAGTGGATGTGGTGGTGGTTTTCTGTTTTGCTCCCTGTGGTAAGAAACAAGTTTTAAAGAACATGTATGTAATTAAAAGAAAATTATTCCATGACCACAGCTCACAGTATGCAAGACAAGACTCAGCATGGAACAGATTTTTATGGCTTGTTTGTAAATTAARCTTCTGTCTTTTGTTTGGAACTTTGAAAAAAATAATCATGTAAATAAGACTTACTACATGCATTTATTTGACTGGAAAAAAAAAGATATTTCCCTGACTCCTTTAGTATTAATGAAAAATTTGGGATGCATAATATATGTAGGTTTTGGCTTTTGAGCTCTAGTGCCATGCAGATGTGTAACTCTTTTGCACGGCCGACAGTGATGCTAGCCAGAAGTCACGAAAAGCAGTTGTTAGGGACACAAATTGGGATCCATTTGAAGAAGTGCCAAAGAATGCACAAAAAACTTGGATTTTATGGTTTGATACTTTATTAACCAGATGAACCAGCCTTTTTGTTGATTTTTTTTTTTGTAAATATGTGCAAAAAAAATTTTAAACTCTTACCCATGACTGCCCTGCAACCAGGTGTCAAGGTAGAGAAGCTAACTGATAATGTTTCAGTAATATGAAAGATACCACTCTTGTTTTGATCTATTCCATTAAAAGCTTATGGTTAACTTTTCAGCAATGACTTTCATTTTAAGATGTTTGTCACAGATATCAAATGTACATATGTATTAATTTTCAGTGTAACTAGGGAGGATACAGAACTGTAATGCAGTCACAGAAGTCTACTTGATGATTACCACAGATTTGTAACTCTCTCTTAAATTATGTAAGATAAGTTGACATTTTATCTTGTTAACAAGATGTATTTTTCTATGTTAGTTAAATGTATAATTTGTATAATTTTGTATATTAAATGTATGCATATTTTAAATTAAAACTTTATAATTTAAATTATTTTTAATTCTAAAATGGTGGTGGAGATTCTAAAATATAATTGTAAATACAGCTCAAATTAAGTGGAGATTTATATGAAAGGTGACACATTTGTACATTTGGGAACAAATGCAGCGCATCAGATATGCTTGTCTTTGTGTTGTCATGTAAAGCGGAACATGGGTTAAATATCACAGGAAATGTCACAGGATTTTGCAAAACATAGCTGGTTTTATATGACTAGATCTAATTTTAGCTAAAAATACATTCGCGTAATGTCAAGGGGCAAGATTCAGGCTAGTTGTTGTGGGTCCTTAATTTAAAAGTTGTGCTCTTTGAAAAGTAGCAATCTGGTACTAGCAAGGCCATGTGTGGCACCAACCTTAGATACCTAGACTTCCCTACGCGGTCRAGAGAGACTGTACTCCTGGATGCCAACCTGAAAGCCTCTGTTCTGAGGAAGGGGCCACTAAGCGGTAGCTAACTGGTCTACTGAGAGTAAGGGTAAGGCAACAGTTGTGTCTGAGCTCTTGCTTCTYTTGGTGGGGGTGCTGCCATTCAGCTTTTGCTGAATTAGCAAAATTAACATGAATTAACAGAATACAACAGGCTTACTTACCTGTACTTACTCAGGAAAGTGGAAACCTCAGCTGGTGGGGTTTTGGATCCATGGTTCCTACATGTCTGGAGACCAAATGACCAAACATCCCCRGATGGGATTTTCTGGGGGGAGGAAAAGGACACAGTAGCCAGAAATACAACAATCCTTTAGAACAGAGAAAAGGAGTCTGACCTTGTGACTTGACAACTCAGATCGCTCATGTAGGAGAAAGAAAACTTGGTCCAAGTTGCTGTCTCATTCTCACTCCTTCTGGACTTTTGCACTTTATTGTCTGATGATTCTGTTATGCTCGATACAACTTAGGAAAAATAGGTGCAAAGCATGCATGGCAGATACTTTGAGCACCATGGCAGGATTTGCCCCTGCATCAGTGGAGTTCTGTTCTAGCTCATGGTGTTTGCACTGTTGCAAGAAGAATTCCAGATACCACCATCAGTCTGGTAAATGATGCTTTTCTCGAGGGACTCTTATTGAAGATTTTTTTGGAGTTCAGCAAGCATGTCTCCAAATTTTCACTGYCTCACATTTAGTCAACTATGAATATAATTCATTTATCATTGATGCTGTACAAGTATAAAGATTAAAGATCCCATAAGAAGAYGGGGTACTTTCAATCAAGTTCCGTTCCTTTCTCGCCATGTTATGCCAAGACAGGATGAGAAGTGGTGTTTGCAGGAGAAGGTACCAAGACAGTATATTTCTCCAGTATCTCTCACACTTTTTTTTTTTTTTTTTTTAGATAAACTTGCAGGGTTGCAAGATGATAGGGTATCAGGCTGTAACTATGTCTGCCTCTGTAGTAGCTAAAGCTACATTTTTCATCTTAGTGAGCAGAATAGTATACATCTCTCCAGTTAGAACACAGTTCTTAGTAAACTAAGGGCTGTAATTTGAAGAATTTCCATTTAAAAGCAAAGAAAAATTCTGATAGGATTTTATGGCATTAKTTCTCACTTGAAAGTTTAATGGTGTTTTCTAAAGCAAGGATTTGATGKGTTCCAAGTCTTATGGTCTCTTTATATATTATCACTAAGAAGAATATGCTAGCTAATGCCAAAAACCAYGCTTTTACTTATTACTTCAAAAAAGTGAGCTGTTCTAGAAACCTGTATGATGTTATCTAACCAGATCTTGTGTAAATAGAGTCCATCTTTCTTGGTTTTATGGATATTAAACAAAAGATGCTATTCAGCTCTGAATTCTTTATCAGACACATCCATCATGTACTATGGGACCTATAGGACTGTCAGATTTTTTTTTTTTTCTGGAGGTTTTAATTTATCTCTTGACTAGGAAGAAAAGTCCAGTAAAATGAATAATTTCTCCAGTACTTAAGAAAACTTACAGATCACTTATGAAATTACATGTACTGCCTTTATATTTTACTAACTATCAGAATTTGTTATCCTGTGGAGAAACAAAATGACCTTTCTTTTCATCACGAACAATAAATCTCAATATTACCATTAATAAAAAGAAATCAATATTTGTCTATATACAACCGAAGTATATAAGAAAGTGACATCCTATGAGCTACACTTATTTTTTCACAAACCAATAAAATTTTCATATAATACATTCACATGTTATTTATTAGTACTGTTAACATATGTTGATGCAGTAGCAAGGTTTCTTAAGCTGTGAAAACATATATATGTTCAGAAAAGTCAGTCATGATGCTGAGACTATTAAAATCAGGCTGTTAATACTCAATGGTTAGTGAACTAACTAATTCCCCAACTTCCCTCATGTAAACCACATACACAGTGTTGCAGGTCATTCAAGGCAGGAAATATCACTGAATTATAAAAAGCTCAGGAGGGAAAGATGTTGTCCTCTGACGTGTTACAGCAATATTCAGGTATGTTGTATCACTGCTTATTACATGGTTTCAGCACATGGTAATTGTAAATGAGAAAGATGCTTATCTGGACTTCCTTCCCATGAAATCCTGGCCACCTGTRTCTTTAACCTCCTGCTTTTCCTCAGCCACTTTTATCTTTCTGTTTTTCCTATGCTGGGACCACCAGGCATGCCTGTGGGCCACAGACGGTAATGCTGCATGGCTGGGCTTGTATTCAAATAACATGAGTATGTAGCATGTGAGCMGCAAACCGTTCTTGCGATTGATCCAATGCTTCAAGTGTGCTTAGCCATTTAATCAATTGCAGAACAGTTTGTTCCAATATACTGTATTTCAGAGCAAAAGAGAATGTTCCTCATGTAACTGCTGGTGTGTTCAGAGCCTGTCAAAGTTGTCTGAGATGGTGGAGGGGGAAGTGGGAGGGGGCAGAAAGCAGGGAGGGATGTCCAAGGTTTTGTGGTTTTAGGGGATGATCTCCYTAGCATTGTAAGACAAGTAGAGGTGTAAAGACCTCTGAAGTGGGCTGTGAAGTGAGCTGCGAGTAAGTCACTCTCCATTCCTCCTGCTTTTATTTGGGGAACCGGCGTTTCCGAAGGCGAAGTAAAGTCCTCTGAGTCAAATTTCGCCGGCTGTCTCCGGTTTGCCGGAACGAGCCCCGGCGGGAGGCTCCCGGCCGGGCTTGCTCGTGCGCGGGAGCGCCTCGGCGGTGCTGAACGGACAGCTCCGCGGCGGCTCCGCGGGGAGTTCCGCGCGCGGCGCGCCGGGCACCGCGGGTCGCTCCGCGGGC
>NW_028186424.1:1838350-1839714 GCF_003343005.1 Rhea americana | reverse complement strand
GGCGCAGCGGGGTCGACCCCCCCCCTTCCTCCACCGCAACCTCCCCCGGGCACCAGCTGCCGCAGCTCGGCACGCACGGCAGGGAGAGGGCAGCGCCAGCAGCCCGTGCCCCGGGGCCTGGCTCTGCCTCTGCGCCCCTCGGCTGGGGCGGCCCCGGCGGGGGGAGCTGGCGGGCCCCGAGCCCCCCACCCCTCCCCGCCGGCTGTGCCCCCCTGCCCGGGCAGCGCTGGCCGCCGAGCCGCCGGTGGCCCCTCCGCAGCCCCCCGCTGCGCAGGGAGGTTGGGGGGGGGAGTGTGAGTGTGCGAAGTGGGAGTAACTCCATTCGGATCGCTCGGGGGGAGATTTGGGTGTCTTTATTTGTTTCCTTTTTCCTTCTTCCGTTTTCTTTTCCTTTCCTTCCCCCGAAGGCACGTAGCAGCAGGTGACGGGCGGTCTCCCCGGCGGGTCCGCCAGGAAGGACCCTGCGCGCACGGGCTGCGTGTGCAGGCGAGGGGCTCCCTCCTCCCCTCCCTCCCGCCCCCGGCTCATTCTTTATACCGGGAGAGCGTGTGCACTGCGGTCCTTGCTCTGGGAATTGCTGCTGCTCTTCCCATTCGTCAAGGGCTTTCCAATCACCTGCCACTGCCACCCTCTTCTCTCCTCTCTTTGTACTTTATTTTCACGTGCTTTTTACTAACACAGCTATTTTTAAATTCCGCTTGGATTTATTTCTTTCTCTTTCTTGTTTCTTTTTTTTTCTTTTTTTTTTCATTGCAGGGGGTGGATGGGGGGAGGGAGGTTAACGTTTGCATCTCCCTAAGGGAAAGATCCTACCAGCCAACCCAGCTCCGCCACTGCTGCATCCATCCATTCATTTTTATGGTCACTAGCAGCCTATCCCGGTAGTGGAAGGTGCAGAGAAGAGGGAGGCAGAAAGAGAGAGAGAGCGGGAGGGAGGGAGAGACCCGGACAGCGAGAATGGCCGAGAGAAAGAGGAACTGGAATAAAGAAGATGACCTGCCTGTATATCTGGCCAGGCCGGGTACGACAGCCCAGACGCCGCGGCAGAAATACGGGGGGATGTTCGCCTCTGTGGAGGGGGCCTACGAGAACAAAACCATCGACTTCGACGCCTACAGCGTGGGGAAGAAGGGGTCCCGGACCCCGCGGAGCGGCAGCCGGCACGACATGCTGGACGGAGGGGACAATTACAGCGAGACCGCCAGCGACATCAGCGAGGTCTCCGGCTCCGTGATCAGCTCCCCGGGGGACCGGGAGGACAAGACCCCGGGCGTGGAGATCCGCTACCCCATGGGGAAGGAGCTGCTGCAGGGTCCCGACAACGGGCAGGTACGAGGGGCTGCGGGCGCGCCGGGGGGTCCCCG
>NW_028186424.1:1836261-1838231 GCF_003343005.1 Rhea americana | reverse complement strand
GTGAGGCTGCAGGACGAGCCCGTCCGGCCCACGCCAGGACCGTGAACTATCTCACTTGCCTGAGCTTGCGGGGCGGGAGGGAGAAGCCCAGAAATGTTTTTCCTTTGTAAGTGATGGCGATGAGTTTCCTCCGTTTTCCTTCCTGCCGCGGAGCGCTGCACATGCCGGGTGGGCGGGGGCGGCCCGCGCCCCCTGCGGCGCCGCCACCCGGGACGGGGCCGCCGGCGGAACAAAGCGCAGCGCCCCCGGCCCGGCCCGGCCCGGCCCGGCCCCAGGCTCCCCTCCTGCAGCGCCGAGCGCTCGCATTGTCTCCCCGGGGTCTTCCGAAACCTTTGCCCAAGGGTTTCCCGCCTCTCCGGCTGCAGCCTGGGAGTGCACTGGAGAGCTAAGGGAAAAGTCAGGCCGGGGGTGGGGGGGGCTAGCTGGAGCCCTGCCGGGGGTGCTGCTCCGGCTCCCCCTGCCAGGCTCGCTTCTCTGTCTTACGCTGGATGCGGCATGCAAGCCRGAGGCAGACCGGGGGTGGCTCCCCGGGCAATGGAGGCTGTGAATSATTTCCCCTTACAAACAAATGTGGCCTTGCAGTGATGTCCTCGCTCAATACAGATACATCCTCTGCTTCAGCACCCAGCCTGGAGGCTCTAGAGCCTGTCCGTGCTCTGCCCTTTCGRCAAGCTAAGCTGAGAGCTTTCACTTTTCTCCCACTCTTCAATTACAGCATRAATCGGGTGCTGGCCCGGTCCCCTGGGGCTGGGGCAGGGCGCAGGGTGCAGCTGGGAAGAGCCAGCAGTGCTGGTCGGCCACAGCACCTGCGCCACCACCTCCACTTGATTGCGACGACCTCGGGGTCACCTATAGCGGCTGCCACCTGCAGTGCAGTTGTCTCCTTCCCAGCTTGCAGTAACTCAACGTCCTTCCCATCARCCACCCAGGCGGAGTGGGGGGCCAGAGCACCCCTAAATGTCCCCCTCCTCCTTGCTCTGGGTCACCTGGATGCCCTCCTTCCTCCTCAGGGCTGCTACTTGGTTCCGCCTGCGATACAGGCGTGTGGGTGGATGTTATGTGTTACCTCTCCAGGTCTCACTGTACTTCCAAAGTTGTCTGGCTCTGGACTGGACTGGGATGAGGGGTGGGGAGTCGGGGGGGAGCTGGGGTGTAAAACAGGCGATATGTGATCTGTGGCCTAGGAAGGTTCATCGTACGCTGCAGCCACATGCTTGCTGCCCCCGCTGGGGGTCAGGGCTTTCTTGCAAACCCTCAACGGCCATTTCAGGGGAGAAGCGTCAGGGATGCGGCCTGGGTGGGAAAGCTCTTGCACGCGTGTGTGCTGGGKGTGTGTGTGTGTGCAGCTGGCTCCTTTCTGCCGGGAAGGGCTGTAACGCGGGGCAGGTGCGCGGTGCCTTTTACCCTTCCTGTGGCTGCACATGGAGCCTCGGCCAGGCCCGGGGCGAGGGGGAAGGCGTTCCGTGAGTGGGAAAGATGGGAAGGTGTCAATCAGCAGCGCGTCTCCTCTCCCGTGGCTGCAAGCATAACGTCCACTGGCCCGGCCTGGCAGTGCCAGGGGGCTGGGGCAGTGCCGGGGGGGGGCAGTGCCATTGCCGTGTGCTGTGCACCAGGACCCCCGCGTGGGACCCGCCGGGGCCCCGCAGCGTGCGAGGAGGGCGGCGGCGGCGCGGGGCGAGGGGGAGCGGCGTTGCCAGCACCGGCGTGGGAGGGGGCTGGGGCTGGATTGATGGGTTGGGAAGGGAGGGGGGCAGGGGGACAGGAGGGAAGGAAACGCTTCCTGGGTTGAGCCGAGCGAATCCCGCTCCGACCTGCAGCCGGGAGGGCGCTGCTGCCGCCTGGAGAAGCAGCTCTCGCCGACCCCCCCCGGGAGCCGCGTCCCTGTTTTATTGCAGCCGGAAAAAAAAGGTGCTAGGTTTGCCTGGCTCCCCTCCTCTGGGCGAGGAAACTTTGACTCCATTACGCAGCTC